>NW_025064983.1:0-3736 GCF_019112545.1 Guyanagaster necrorhizus
AAATACGTGTCAAAAATTCTTAAACCGATTGTCAAATCGGCGCCAACCATATTACATGGATCTAAAGACTTGGCGCAAAAATTAAGTCAGATTAAGTTAGATAGAACCCGTAAAGTCTTTATCGTTACGGGCGACGTTGTCGCTTTCTACCCTAATATTCCTATCCAGAAATGTCTCGATGTGGTTACTCACTTGTATGGAGAACATTATGGTAGCGATTTAAGCGATGAAGATAAGATGCGTCGTGAACTTATCTTTATTAAATGTCTATCTGTCGGCAATAAAAATCTGGTTCTACAGTACAATGACAAATTCTTTGAACAACGAAACGGCCTTGCAATGGGTGTCGCCGATTCGCCCGATCTTGCCAACCTTTATGGTTGGTATTTCGAGCGACAACTAGAATTGACTGCCGCTGTACCTTTCTATGGAAGGTACATCGACGACTGTCTAGCTATCGTATATGCGTCTTCTGAAGCAGAGGCGTTGTCATTAGTAGATACGGTACGCTTCGACGGCTGTAGAATAGAATGGGAAGCGAGTCCCTCTTATCACGAATTCCTAGACATGATGATTTACATCGATGCTAATAACACGGTGCAACACATGCCTTACCGGAAAACTCGCTCCCATCAAGAAAGAATTCCATGGATATCTTACCATCCGCTTGACGTTAAACGCGGTACTTTTATTGGTGAAATGTCCAGGCTAGCAACGTTAAGTAGTAAACATGAGCACTACAAAGATGCTATACGTTCACTCTGTGGACTATACATCGCACGCGGCTACCCTGCGGAATATGTGTATAAATGGACGAGAGAAAATATTACAACACGATGGTCTAATCGTTTGAGTGTAGCGACTCAGAGGGGAGATGACAGCGGAGTGTTAGTACTCAAGTCCACATATAATTCAGCGTGGAACTGTTTCAAAGCGAGAGAGCTCGGAGATATCATTCTGGGTACCTGGCGCGATCGAGTTGAAAGAATCGAGCGCTTGGACACAGCGCCCAATAATATGTCGGTGTTGTATGGAGACATCTCACCGGAGGAGGTAGACAACCGTCTGTTGATGGCTGTTGAAACCCCGGCAGGCCCTGTGGGCATGCTGGATATCAGAACAATAGGTATTCTTAATCGCCGAACGATAGTTAGTAAAAAACGTACTAAAAATCTGTTCGACATGACCAGTCTTTGGAAAAAGATGGTTCTCCGAAAGTACGATGAAGATGCTTTATCCTCGGATCAAAACGTACCTCCTTCGGATTCGTCTGCTGCTGGCGACGATTCAGACCGAAGTAGCGTTGATCCGCAGGTCTTCATTGATATGGTTATGGGTACATCCTGATGCGACTCCGTCGCGGCTCTGTCGTTGCGGCAGACTAGGATCACAGTGCGACTAACCCGGTTTTAGATGGTGCAGTTACCTAGTAGTTGGACTGTTATAAAAATCCGCCGGGGGTAACAGTTAAATCAAGTCGGGTTCGTACCCTCTTATAATCATATTACAACTCATTCGCTATATAAAATTGAAAAAGACTCCTTTATTAGGAACGTACATAAACGTGTTGAGCTCAACACGGATGGCAGGTAGTCTGCCAGTGGACTAACCCTAACCCTAAGTACGTTCTGACAACTTAATCGTTGTCGTAGTCACGCATTAATGAATTATACTAATAATGCTTACTCAGCCCGAAACCCCAACCGGAACCCGAACCTTAACCCGGACTTAACCGTCCATCTTAATGTTCGACCGACCGGCCCGGCGAAAAGCCGGTTAGGTTCTGGGCCCTCCGGGGCCCGGTTAACTTAGTAGCCGACGGTTCGGATAAATTAGTCAGAAGGTATGACTAACCGGTTAAATAGAACCCGCAGAGTAAGCAAGTATGAATAATAAATGGTACGATTTCGTACCTTAATTACTAACCGTATCACGTTTCGTGCTGCGGATTGCGTGATTGCTGATAAAGCCCAGCTGATTGGTCCAACAACCTCTTGGCGTGAGTCATCTGGCTTATGAAGCAGGTCCCTGAAGAGCTATAAAAGCGAAACAGGGTGAGAGATGGAAACCCCATCCCTCTGTTGGACCCAGCTTCGCTTTACTAGCAAGAACGTAATCCTCAAAAGTTTACCAAACGTGAGTCGTTTTTAGTATGCACTAACCGCGCTATCCCAACGCCACTTCGTGGCGAAGGGATAGGCGCGGTGCCCTAACCCTAACCCAACAAGGTGGAGGGGTTGACTTAGGTGCAGGACACTCAGAAGGTCCAGGAATGCAAGAACTTGCTGGCCAACGTGGTGGTTTACGCCTTCCGCGTCATCTCTATCGTTGAGATGACGTCGTACACCGCGTCGGCGAAAGAGGACCGTAAGAAGGCATTAAAAAAGGCCGCGGACGTCGAGATGGCGGATGCCACTCGCGCTGGACCATCGATCCAATCAATGGTCGATCGAGCAGTCGCCGCGCGCCTTAAACAAGTCGACAAACGAAAGCCTGGCAGGAAGAGCGCGGTAACGTCTCTCCCTATCCCATCCATTCGTAGCTCATTAAATTCCGCAGGCTGCAGCACAGGCTGGTGGATCCCGGAAGAAGGGCTCGTCGACGAGCAAGGCAGTGAAGACTGGGTCGGAGCACCCTCCGCCCCCCAAATATATCCCACGGCGTCGACGAGTACCAGACGCAACCAAGGGCGGGGGTTCACAGCCGAAGAAGTCTCAACTGAAAGGGAAGGGAAAGGGGAAGGCGTAACTGCGGGCCGCGCATATGGCCGAGTTACTTTAAGGTATGACATACCCGCCACTTACCCCGACTGGTTGCTAACAGTCCCTCTACCGGTAGCTATTAACCATGTACTTTTAAATACGCCTGTTAATATTATTCAGGCATCTCAGTTTAGAAATAGCGTGCATAAGTCACCGGGAGTTAACCTTCCTAAAGAGATTGAAATTCAGCTCTCTGTAGGTATGAAATATATGTTTTATACACCCCGCAACTCTGATTTAATTAAATCTGCGTGGGAAGATTTTAAAGAGCGTCTCCGATGGAGGCTCTACTTTAGCTTTACAAAGAACAACTTAGACGACGATCTTTATGATCCAGACTTTGATATCCCTCGACAACGTAATGTCAGAGCACCAAAGTCGCCACAGTATATTGAAGCTGGCATAGCCGCGGGCGAGCGCTTCGTGTCTGACACGATCGCCAATATCCCGGCTGAATCGGAGCCGCCTTTTATGACGCTTGCGCCTAAACCGAGCCAGATTCAAAAGTTCTTAGATCGTAATGATTACTTGGTTACGAACACAGATAAGAATTTGGGAATAGCTGTATCTACGCGTCAATGGATTATAGAGAAGTCGCTCGAAATAGTAAACGATGTTAATAACTATACACCGTTACATTTAATAATGATTAATGCTATTTGCGATAAACAATGCACGGACATGGAAGAAATTGCAGGGTTAGCTGAAGCCCATCTTCCTAACGGATTACAACTAGGGAAATATTTCCGGTCGAAGATCACTTCGCCAGGTTCACAACATGTGGTACCTACATTTTACGGGATACCAAAAATACATAAGGAACCCGTTAAAATGAGGCCAATTATACCTTGCCACTCAGCGATCCAAAATCCGGCTGCTAAATACGTGTCAAAAATTCTTAAACCGATTGTCAAATCGGCGCCAACCATATTACATGGATCTAAAGACTTGGCGCAAAAATTAAGTCAGATTAA
>NW_025064983.1:8106-9185 GCF_019112545.1 Guyanagaster necrorhizus
AAATACGTGTCAAAAATTCTTAAACCGATTGTCAAATCGGCGCCAACCATATTACATGGATCTAAAGACTTGGCGCAAAAATTAAGTCAGATTAAACTAGACAGAACCTGTAAAGTCTTTATAGTTACGGGCGACGTTGTCGCTTTCTATCCAAATATTCCAATCCAGAAATGTCTCGATGTGGTTACTCACTTGTATGGTGAATATTACGGATCAGACTTAAGCGACGAAGATAAACTACGTCGTGAACTTATCTTCATTAAATGCCTATCTGTCGGTAATAAAAATCTGGTTCTGCAGTATAACGACAATTTCTTTGAACAACGAAACGGCCTAGCAATGGGTGTCGCCGACTCGCCCGACCTTGCCAACCTTTATGGTTGGTACTTCGAGCGACAATTAGAAATGACTGCCGCTGTACCTTTCTATGGAAGGTACATCGACGACTGTCTGGCTATTGTATATGCGTCTTCAGAAGCAGAGGCGTTATCTTTAGTAGATACAGTACGCTTTGACGGCTGCAGAATAGAATGGGAAGCGAGTCCCTCTCACCACGAATTCCTGGACATGATGATATATATCGATGCTAATAACACGATTCAACACATGCCTTACCGGAAAGCTCGCTCCCATCAAGAAAGAGTTCCATGGATATCTTACCACCCACTTGACGTTAAACGTGGGACTTTTATTGGTGAAATGTCCAGGCTAGCAACGTTAAGTAGTAAACATGAGCACTACAAAGATGCTATACGTTCACTTTGTGGACTATACATCGCACGCGGCTATCCTGCCGAATATGTGTATAAATGGACGAGAGAAAATATCACAACACGATGGTCTAATCGTTTGAGTGTAGCAACTCAGAGGGGAGAAGACAGCGGTGTGCTTGTGCTCAAGTCCACATATAATTCAGCATGGAACTATTTCAAAGCGAGAGAGCTCGGGGATATCATCCTGGGTACCTGGCGCGATCGAGTCGAAAGAATCGAGCGCTTGGGCACTGCGCCCAATAATATGTCGGTGTTGTATGGAGACATCTCACCGGAGGAGGTAGACAATCGTCTGTTGATGGCTGT
>NW_025064983.1:9420-13997 GCF_019112545.1 Guyanagaster necrorhizus
ATGACCAGTCTTTGGAAAAAGATGGTTCTCCGAAAGTACGACGAAGATGCTTTATCCTCGGATCAAAACGTACCTTCTTCGGATTCGTCTGCTGCTGGCGACGATTCAGACCGAAGTAGCGTTGATCCGCAGGTCTTCGTAGATATGGTTATGGGTACATCCTGATGCGACTCTGCTAGGTCTTCGGATCGACACAGCAGACTTGTGGACAGTGCAGTCTATCCAGGTTATAGATGTAGGACGGTCGCAAGTAGTTGGACTGTTATAAAAATCCGCCTGGGGTAACAGTTAAATCAAGTCAGGTAAGTACTCACTCAATAATCATCGTACAACTCATTCGCTATATAAAATTGAAAAAGACTCCTTTATTAGGAACGTACATAAATGTGTTGAGCTCAGCACGGATGGCAGGTAGTCTGCCAGCGGACTAACCCTAACCCTAAGTACGTTCTGACAACTTAATCGTTGTCGCAGTCACGCATTAATGAATTATACTAATTAATGCTTACTCAGCCCGAAACCCTAACCGGAACCCAAACCTTAACCCGGACCTAACCGTCCGTCACGTGTAAGTTCGGCCGACCGGACCGGCGAAAAGCCGGCTAGGAACTCGGCCCGAAAAGCCGGTCAGGTGACCTCGGTCTTAACTTAGTACGGCCCGGTGAACTTAGTAGCCGACGGCAAAACGGATAAATTAGTCAGAAGGTATGACTAACCGGTTAAATAGAACCCGCAGAGTAAGCAAGTATGAATAATAAATGGTACGACTTCGTATCTTAATTACTAACCGCATCACGTTTGGTGCTGCGGATTGCGTGATTGCTGATAAAGCCTAGCTGATTGGTCCAACAACCTCTTGGCATGAGTCATTTGGCTTATGAAGCAGGTCCCTGAAGAGCTATAAAAGCGAAACAGGGTGAGAGATGGTGACCCCATCCCTCTGTTGGACCCAGCTTCGCTTTACTAGCAAGAACACAACATCTCAAGTTTACCAAACGTGAGTCGTTCTTAGTATGCACTAACCGCGCTATCCCAACGCCACTTCGTGGCGAAGGGATAGGCGCGGCACCCTGACCCCATCCCTCTGTTGGACCTTGATTCGCTTTACCAAGCACTCATACAACCCTCAAAAACTTTTGAGGTGAGTTTTACTCCTATTGTGTACCCCCAACGGCTCCGCCGAAGGGGGTACACCATCCTAACCTTAACCCGGACCTAACGGTCTGACGTTTTAGACTCGGCCACCGGACCGGCGAAAGGCTGGATAGGTTCTAGGCCTTCGGGCCTGGTTAACTTAGTAGCCAATGGCAAAACGGTAAAATTAGTCAGATGGTATGACTAACCGGTTAAATAGAAGCCGCTGAGTAAGTAAGTATGAATAATAAATGGTACGACTTCATACCTTAATTACTAACCGTATCACCTCATTCATGCTGCAGATTGCGTGATTGCTGATAAAGCGAAAATGATTGGTCCACCAAAACCTCTCATTTGCGTCATTCACTTATGAATCAGGTCCCTGAAGAGCTATAAAAGCAAAACAGGGTGAGAGATGGTGACCCCATCCCTCTGTTGGACCTTGATTCGCTTTACCAAGCACTCATACAAACCTCAACACTTTTTGAGGTGAGTTTTCTTTACTCATACTGTGTACCCCCAACGGCGTTCCGCCGAAGGGGGTACACCGTCCTAACCCTGACACACCATGTTGTGATATTATGACAGAGCCTTCATCCTCGCCTCGATCTCCCATACATCAACCACAGACCTCAAAATCACATCTTCTATTCCCGAGCAGGAATCACGATGGTCCACCCAAGTAGTCGAATCATATCCGCACCCACATCCGGAACAAACGAGCCTGCCGTCTTGGCTCTGAGCCCAAGGTCCTTTGTCGTCCTGGCACGACGGAGACGAGAACGCGAACGTGAACGTCTTGATGATAGCAAACGTTGGGTCCTTGTTCATGCGCAAAGTTGTCATGAGGAATGTCTCCTTCTGCGAGTCCGTGAGCGATATGGGATTTGGTTCCGCGAGCGAAGGGGTGGGTGGCCCGAGAACACCGTTGATGCTTGAAAAGGTGTTAGAATGCCAACGCCAGTTAGGACAGTGCTAACGTACAGAGACCGTCCAAAGGCCTCCTCGAACGGAAGAATTTCATGGATGGCGAGGATCGTCTGGAACGGGTGGAAGAAATGCCACTTGCACCCCCCTGAGCCATACATTCCACAGAGACAAGGACGCGACGTGTGTCTGGTGATTTGTTTGGGATATGAGGCATCTGGTCTTGATTCTTCTTCGTACGGAATAGGCTGTGTTGAGGTAAGGGGCGGAATGGGTGCCGGAATCTCCTTGACGATTCGGATCTTGACTAGGGCGCTCTTTGGATAATTCCTGAGTCTGTTCATAGAGAACACGAGGAAAGGTGGAAGCTGTGAAGAACGGAAAAGAAGGTCGGCTTTAAAAAGAAAGAAGCCATCATGCATCATGTTGTGACCTTGAATTTCAAACAGTGCTCGAAAATGATCCGAACAAAAACAGTCGATTTCATTAGCATTAGGGTGGCAGGACAGTGATCAAGTGATGTCCATAACAATGATACTCTGCCGGGAGTGTAAGGGAACAGTAAGATATTCACACAGCAAAAAAGGTCCAATTCAAAGCTCGGCACTACGACAATCCTAGAAAGGTTCTCTGTATCAGAGACGTATCGCGAAAACACCTACAAGAACACGTACCAATAACTCCACACGCGACTCTTCCCCCAGAATTTCCAATCGTCAACGACAGGTTCGTCCCGCCCTTCCCTAGATCATCTGTCCCCGCATGAACGACCATGGAACGTCTAGGAAATCAAGTCAATACCTTCATAAAAACCTCACGGAAAGAAAACGTACCCGATAATGCTCAGTGACCCATTCAGCGAAATAATCTCATCAGTAATATCCAGCACCGCAACACCGATTGGATATTTCCGAGATCGCCTACGTGCCTTTTGGTTATGGGATTGGTGGGACCACCGTGCGTGTTGAATGAGTTATAATGTTCTCCCACTGATGTGCAGTCGTCTGTGAGGTTCCCGGAGGTGCTACGGGGCGGTTGGGACGGCGAAGGCAAAAGAAATGCTGGACGTCCTGGACGTGGAAACCTCATAAGGCTGAGGGATATAGCCCTACAATGCGTCCCATTACATGAACCGGTCCATCATAGCTGGACTGCTGGAATATAACGGTGCCGTTGACTGGACTTAGTCCGCTTAAGACGACGACGGCCTTCGTATGTTTATAGTCAGCATTCGTGGCTCATCTTCATACGGTCTAAGGGGAAAAAATGGGTCGTTGTGCTCGAGTCCTTTGATAGTGGAAAAACTACTCAAGGCTGAGAAAGGTCGTGTGGGCGGGCTTGAAAAACGAGTTTCTTGGATGGGTGAAAGAGCAGATGACTAGGAAACTGAAGCAGGTGGAGAGCCGATTGAAATACACGTATATTATTAGGTAGTTTTACAGCAATCACACCATAGGCTCATCCGCAGGATGCTTGTTCTCCCACCTCAAGCTCAGTGGCGCATGCCAACCAGCCCTCGGCATCTTAATGACACCGAAAATTTTGTCAGGAAGCCTCATTAGTCTGAATCACAAGGCCAGAAATTCTCTATCCCTTAGATCAGTGAATTCAGTCTCACAACTCCTCATCACTTCTGAGTCAGAACGTTGATGGATCGAGCTTCTTAGCTTCCTTCGTTCCGGCTGTCGTATCATGAGTTTCTGTCTACTCCTTCTGGCGCTGAACAGTTCATACAATATTCCTTGCTACACTGTAATTAATGGAACTCAGTCCTACGACAGCTGTTGGTGATGAACAGCTCACCATTTCGCCTACAATGGTTCCCTGGTCGGACACTAATCCTATCCACTGCACACAAGTCAACGGCCCAATGATTTACATTCATTATTCATCATGTCTTTACCTTCGAACAAGTATTTGTTAGAAGGCAACTTCTCGTCCTTCCATGCATCTTGTTAAAAGTCTAGCAAGCTCACGGGAACGAGTCACAACACAGTGAACATACCCCCTCTGCATATAAAACGAGGTCTGAACATCGTAAAGAGGATCCGTCAACCAGACCTCCTTTATTTTATAACACGCTCGTCCACGATAGACATTCCTTCTCTAACCTTGCTATTCATCTAACGCAGCATCCATAGCACTTTCCTTAATCCCCGTCCTACTCTCCGCAATCCGCACAACGGCTTTTCCAACGACTGAGCGAGGTACGGCCTGCTCGTTATTCCGCAAGATACCGTTTCTAAGATAGGCGTATAGGCCTCGACACCGTTACACGAAAAGGACCCAAGAACTTGATTATCGCCGTAGACGACGATGGTGATAGCGCCATTGCTCTGCTGAGAATACAACAGCGGCAATTATCACTGAACCATGTTAATGCCAACACATTGGAGTGCTCCAGATGCATGAATCGTTGTAGCACGCGATCTGATTCTCGTCCTGATGTTGTCGACCACCGGTCGCAAGACCAAAAGCCAGTGTTACTGATTGGGACCACACGCCAGTTTTCT
>NW_025064984.1:0-2480 GCF_019112545.1 Guyanagaster necrorhizus
TCGGCGCCGAATTCCATGAGGAGGTCGATAGCGCCGATTCCGTTGGTCTGGAAGCATCCGAGTAGAGGGACTTCGCCGTAGCGGTTACGCTGATTAGGATCTGACCCAGATTCCAGAAGGACCCGAGCTATGTCGAGTTTTGCCATGTGGTTCATGGTTCCGTGGGATAGGGCGGTGCATCCAGTGATATCTGGAAGGTCTACAGGCGCGCCGCGAGATATGAGATATTTGAGGACGCCGATATGCTGGGGATTGGCTGTTTGCAAGCGTTGCGCGCCGGACAAGATGGTGAGATACCCAAACCTGTATGGCGTCTCTGTACCTTCGAGGGAGGGGGTGTCTCCAGATTCGACTTCATGAATTGACAGTCCAGTAACTGAGGAGACTTGATGGATGTGTCAAGCTCACCTTGACGACTCTGAGGTAGTCTCCCAGGTAGCAGCATAGTCCGAAATAAGTGAGCTTTTGAGGGTCAAAGGAGGTGGATATGTCGTTATAAAGTACTCGAAGAGTTTCGCCGCCCACTTCGAAGGATAGGTAGCCAGGCTGGTCCAGGATGTTGCGCATCTGTTTGGTTACTGAGAGTCCGCCGTTGCCGTCTCCTTGGTGGGTAGACATTGTCGGAGTGATGATAACATGAGATGGGGGCATCCTGAAGATGATTCTGCCATCAAAGCCTGTCAAGGCGAGTAGAATAGGTGAGAGACGGAAGCGTTATTTTCTTTGTCAGCTTTTCAAATTCGAACGACTCAGGCTCTCTGTAACACATCGAACGACGTCGACCCTCTTACCACTTCTAATTCACCCGTTATCTTGCTATACCCCTTTTTCGACATTACGCTCAGCAAATTACTTGATATCTTATCTTACTCACCGTATCCTTCCCGGTTCCCTCCATATTTGATTTCTCTACGAGTATATAAACCCTCCTTGTGTTAGATTAGACGACTTTTTCTCGAATCGAAGTGTCGCTTACCTGGTCTTTGCTTCGCTCGACTAGGGGTCCTCGCGTGACGAAACCGTGACGTGTCTCGCTTTCGTTACACTCTCCTTAACGTTGACTGCGTCGTTGTATTTAATATTCCTCAGTACGATGCCTCAGCAACTTTTGCATAAAGCAACTTTCTCTCTGGTCTGTCTTGATCCTAATTTTACAGTGCAGGAACTGGTGTCATCACTTAGCAGTGTTGGCGAAGCAGCTGGAGTCAGGATTACATGCGCCAAAGACAGGATCGAAAGTCTCTTGGGGAGCATTATCAATTTAACTAAGAATGCAAAATGTTGCCCCTCACCCCATCTTCTGTGTCCTTTACTTCAAAGCAGACATTTTTTCAAGTCACAACACACATCGTAAACATAGTCGAAACACATGCCAAGGTATTCTGTCGATTGGATTATGCTGCGAATGTTGCAAGGGTAAGCTCTCCGTTTACTCTTCATAATTTGTGTCCAACGTATTGTCCAGATTTGGCCTCGTAGCGACTATTGACTAGACCATCGAGGACTCGGACTGCGACAAGATACATACGACCAGTATTTGCGACTGTGACGGGACTTTGCATGCGAGACGAGATCCAGACGATGCTAGAGAATGACTGCTTGGGCCTTCCCAAAGGTCGTGAGTACGGCCCCGAACTCTTCTAACTTAATTTATTAGAATATCGAAGATAATCGAACACACGACAAGTAGATGCTCAGGCTGACACCTTCAGATGATAGGGTCGCTCAGATAATGTGCTGAAACAAAATCGTGCCCAGGGCAGTGAAGGCACGACGCCGTTTCATTTCCGACCTTTTACCAGTGCGTTTCGTTGTATCAGTTCAGAATGTGAGCATCACGCAATTGCTTTCAAACTACAGTGCCTGAGAACTTGCAGTTCACCGTTCAGTTCCATCAAGGTCCCCATAGTACTTTGGCTGATTCCGTTCCACTACAAGACGATGAATCCGAACATCATTTCCTCCCTTTCTTCAGTTAGGCTTGATTCGAGCCTGGCTTTCTTGCACTGCTATTATTGCTATTGCGCCTTGGAAGCGCGATGCACTGTCTACAACGCGTTCTCACCCCCGCTCGCCAACGAGCGTTTTTCTACCCACCATCTCGTCTTTTACACTCAGGCACATGCTGAAGGAGCTTAAGTGACCGCGATAGAGGCAGAGGACTGACCAACTTCCCCGCCAACGATAATCGACCGGCAGTGCAAGTTAAGAGAATAACCAATCAAGGCATTCAGCTGGTCGACTTCGGCATGCATTTTCTAGAAGGATAGGTGTTTCCATGGGATGTGCCAAAGACTTTGTGGCAGGGATAGAGGAAGGAACACCTGGAAAATTTTGACCTTGTTTCGCCCAGACCCTGTTCTTTTTTGGTCTTGTTCTCTAGATTATGTCCTAATATTTAGTAGAAATATTACTTCTCGGGACAGGTACGCGATTAGTGCAACCACCGCTATTCATTCAGACATACATAAGCCAATTGG
>NW_025064984.1:2490-13799 GCF_019112545.1 Guyanagaster necrorhizus
TATGTCCTAATATTTAGTAGAAATATTACTTCTCGGGACAGGTACGCGATTAGTGCAACCACCGCTATTCATTCAGACATACATAAGCCAATTGGGCGTCCAAGTGGATACGATGGACATCGTACCTTTGCCGTGTCTCTTAAAGCCTCTTTATCTTATCCATCCTCTCCTTAGAAAAATGCTTGCTCGACGTATAACGTATTGGCAGAGGAAGGTCGACGCGTAGCCACTGCTTTACTTCCTCTTTCACCGCAAAAGACGTTTCTACCATCAAAATAAGAGCGTGAGATGTATGTCCATTTCAGATGTCCTAGGCGAGGGCACAATAGCTAATGTTAATGACAACCCTCCAGCCAGACGTGCTTGCTACATCACCAGGATGTCTATGTCATTGTATATCGCTGGTCGAATATATCAATATCACGGATGAAATCACTCGAAAAGAAAACATCGGCCGAGAACGCGCAAAGAGCGACAAATTATCTACTGCCATTTCGATGCACGAGAAAACCCTGAACGAGTTCTCATATCAACTAGTATCTATGGCGAAGAGCTAAGACACACATCACATAGGAGCTCGGGGTTCCAGTACCCTAGCTGCCGACTTCTCTCTCAAGTACCGTTCGTCTTCTAGTAGTTTGGACAGTCATGGAGGAAACCCATGCTGTTCAAAGTAGCAAGGGTTCTGCGAGGAATATTCCCGCCCGACCCTTCTACTTTGGAGCTCATGAGCATAGACATTTAACCCAGGCGTGGTTGTGATCAAGAACCGACAAAATCAATCATTTCATGAAGCGCATGAATGGTTACTTTGTTTTTCAATTATTAATTTTCCTTGAAGACTTACTTTAATAATCATCACAGGAACGTGTACTCTTGGCGCGCATGCTGAAGGGCTTTCGGTGACATGAAATTCTGAAACTGTTGGTCATATACATATCCTAAAATGCATCGTTAGCTGTCCGAATTTACTTTCTCTTGTCCAGACTTATAATCATTCCAACATGAACAATCGAAAATCAGATAGGAACAACCTCGTCTCATCAGACGATAGTCATGACAAGTGTGTTCGTATATTATACATTATTGGCACTCGTTTTCTCCTCTGAGCAGAATTTAGTACTCCGAAGGCCTGTTCTCTTTGTACCAGAGGGCTTCTGCTTCTGACTTATACGGTGGGGGGTTGATGCCGTTCATCACCTACATGCCTCGCTATAGTACAACCAAGTCGTCAACTTCCACAGTATTCAAGACCAACTGGAAATACCCACGTCCATCTCCGCGATTTGTATCTCCCAGTCAGCACCTCGTGCCTTTATGAACGGCTCCAATGCCTTGTTGTATCCCTTGCTGAACTCTTTCTTGTACTCATCACTACATAACCTTCTCAATCGCGCACCGATTATAACGACCTAGGAGCATACCTGAAATGGGCGGCCATATGGTGCACAACTATGCGGACAAAGTTGTCGGTGGCCTCCCCTCCGACGTGGAAATTCTCCTTGTCGACCTCAATGAAGATCACGACGACGTAGAATTTGGGCAAGTTGGGGTAGCACTGCTGGACGGCTTTGACGACAGCAGTTTTATCCTCTTTGGAATACAATCCGACAGGAATGTAGAAGCGGTGAAGAGGCATGTTCGTGAGTGAGGTTTGTAAGAGTATCTTTGACGAGTTTTTATGCAAGCTCAACGGTTCGGGATCCTAATACTTTGGTGGCCGACCTCGGTTACTAATGCTTGGTAACGGCTTCGGCTACAAGAAGCATGAAGTCAAGGACATTGTTGTTTCTCCCGAAGCTGCCGTACAAAGGTGTACGATCAGAGACGTATAAATTCCAGGTCCTCATTTCCGTTCATTTTCCAGAATAAGGGTATCACAGCATTTCACGACGCGCTTCATGCTGACACTGACGTTATACTTCTGAATACTTATCCTACTCCATCCTGGTGGGTGTGTGAACGTCTCTCGTCGAACAGCAAATGCAGATCCACGATCAGTAGATAAGCGGACCGGGTTAATACTCACCGTCATAGCCCACTTCTGATTTGCCAAGAAGATGTAAAGTTTAGATACCCGGACAAATCATGATGCCATACTTGGAAAAGAGCAGACAATTTTCGGTTTCAACACTTGTTCAGGATCGGGAAAGAAATCAAAAATTGAACATTCGAGACCTATGTCTTCAGACCCAGATATAACGAGCACAGATATTTCTATCGAGCAGGGACTTGTTCATGTGGCACCACGATTGATGAGACGAAAACAGACGAAACGCAAGGGTAGTCGGGCAATAGTCAAAAAATACCAACTGTCATGGGACGAAGACGCGAAGATATATGATCGATCGCCTATCGACAAGAATAGAGAGCCCTTGTTCAAGACTCGAAGTTTAGACAGACTAGGCCAAGATTCGAGTTCTCTCATAGAACGTGACCTGAAAGTTTCTCTGGCAGTGGAAGGGTACTTCCAAAAATTCGGCCAAGTGCGAGCTGGGATATTGGTTGCAGAAGACATCCGGGTTTCAGCAAAGCAGCTCACCGATTCGCATTAGCCCTGTCATTTACGAAACGGCGGGTCGGGGGAGGGTGTCTCGCGTAGTGTGCGCCGACAGCAAGCGCCGAAGAAAAGAACACAGTGTACATGAAGGTTGCCTGCTGCAAACATGAAAGAACAAAGCATTTATTTGCTGTGGCATCTTCCGACTAGGACGTGGGTATGTGCTAGAGCCAGAAGACAGTACACGATTAAAAAAAATACTGAGTGACTATAAATCCACCGAAGAAGGCTATGCTTAACGCGTTACTTATTAGTGAATGTTGATCTGTCTCGAAATCATGCAATCGCGGTCTCCATTGTGTGGCACATGCGTTTCGTAGTAATCCACCGCTGTCATCTGATGGTAACTCACATTCGGATGCAGAATCACGTCTGCACAGATGTAGTCGGTGTCGGCATTTGCACGGTTTCGACTCTTTGTGAACCTAATGATGGCCCTACTCGAGCTCGATCTGAGAACTAGGAAAGGATTCAACTTCCTGTTGTAAGTAGAGAGCAGAGTAATGTACAGAGGATTAGAATTAGCCTCGAGAGAGAGAGACGTTCTACTTAAATACATTTTTTTGTATTACTTGGAGATCTTTCTATGAAATACTAAATAAGTCCGGATCACGATCCAAGTCAGCTGCCGCTGACTGGCATCGTATCTTCGAGTACATTCTCGTACTCGCTCAGGATTGCTATCCCAACATAAGAGGACAAGAGTGACATACAGTTTTCCGTTTTCAAGAAGCTGTTCCCAAAAAGTTGGTCATCATGTCCACAGTCATTAGTTAATTACTAGGCACTGACAATCCACTGGGTTGATGGCGTCATTGGTTATCGGGTCTCACATTACACTCTTACCAATGACACAGAAGGTCTTCAGTTCGAATCTGTGTCAACTCATCAGCGGAAGAAGTCAATTTTTTTTGTGGTATTTCTGGCCCATAAGGCTTGCTGCCTTGCAGGACCTTCACTCAATGACGTTCACAGGTTGAGCGACGAGGATTCATCTCCCATTAGGTTTGTGCCTCCTTTTATGCAGGGAGGCGTCATACCGTCTGTTTGGGTTTACAGTTACGAAGATTTGCCCATTCACGCTCCAACCTCCAGATTTGAGAAACGTTCCTTGGTGCTATGGCTTCGGGCTGCATTTCCCCACGTCACTATCACTATCAATATCTCGGCGGCTGTGAAACGTTACTTAGATACTGAGTACCAGTCGTCTACATTCATCTCCTTTGATTTCTTGAAAAAGGATACGCGTTAGTATGTTCGAAGATGATTGTGATACGTGGATTTATCTCTCATGCCCAGCTTCTAGTTTTATGGTGCTGACCGATTCGAAGAGTTTGGACAAGAGGCTTCGGAGGAGGACTTGAGGGATCAGATGTAAGTACAGTTCAACAACGACACGTTTATTACGATCCTGACTCAAGCAATAATGCATAACACTTGAAGGTTCCGACATTTGTTCAGTATTCGTGTGTGATGCACGAACGTTCGCAGTTTTTACGCCTTGACAAAGTACAGAAAATTCTCCAAGACGGCATCTCGCCGATGAACTTCGTTTTACAGAGTATTTTCTCGATTACATTGACGATATTGTGCGGGTACAACAGTAGATATAAGACCCTCTCAGAAAAGTTATACAGAGAATGGTGTAATACAGCCACGAAAACGCTGTAATTATGGTCAAATGACGAGCATCTGCGATATTTCGCTGAAAACATACGGACAGTCAAGCTAGACCTTTGACCCGAAATAGAAACCAGAGCAGAAACAGAGAGAGTACCACGAGCCAGAGATATTTGGACAAGAGCAGGCGAACGATCCTCGCGGTCTTCAACCTAGTTCAATGAAAAAGTTGATGCATCAGGGCGATACAGCGAGGAGAATAATCACCGATAATTGATCCGCCTTTCATGCAGGACTAGAATCCTGTACGCAGCTAGAATGAAATAAATATGCTAGGCGTGTACAAAGCGATCTGTGAAACGTACGAGAGTCTTCACCAAACGCTCTACGCACTTCAACCTTCGTCTCCACGATTTCCGCCGCCAGTTCAAGAAGGAAAGATTCTCTCTGTCGAGAGTCTTTGCACTGTGCTATTACTTTTTCGGCCAATTCCAGGGTCTTGTCGAGTTCAGAGGTCATGGTGAGTTCTAGCCGACGCATGAGATCTTCGAGTTCGTTGTAAACTTCGAGTATTGTGAGGATTAGGGGGTCTGTTGTCTCGCCGGAAGGTAATATTGTGTTGCTGGGTTTGGACACTGCTGCGAGCTTGAAGAAAGGAAAGGGCGGGGTATAGACGGTGGTGGTAGATGGTGGTGGTAGTGGTTCGAGCCGTGTTTGAAACTCCGAAGCTAGCTGCCGTTCTTTGTCATCCCTACCGTCCATTCATCAGCACCACAAGCCAAGTGTCCCCGTGAATACGAATGAATCAACTGTTTTTTTTTGTCCCAGAGTATGACAGGCAGGAAGATAAGCTGAAAGGATTTTGGCCGATATGAGGCTCTTTTGGAGATGTTACGGTCACTTGATTTCAACATCGGAAGTACAAATCAATAGCGACGCATCTATTACAACCTTGGCAAATTGGCTCAGGTAGTAATCCTTGAATGTTTCGGCGTCTGCTCAGTATCCGCGCGTAATGCACGAACATTCGTAAATTCGCGCTTTTGATTAACATTCACCGCTTACTTACAAAGGCAAGAGTATTCAGATTTCATCACGACATTCGGTGCGACAGTACACATAAGATGCTTTCAGGAAAGGTATACGGAGAATAGCATGTGAGATCCAGTCCGGTGCGGTGTGCCAAACAAGTGTGAAGTTCACATTCCTCGATAACTTTTTTTTGTCGTTGCCTTCGCCTTTTCGTCGCGTCGTATCTCTTTCGTTTCTTATCCTATCGCTTTGGGACTCGAAAGAGTTGTTTTGACGCATATAAAGAATAGTTTTATCCCATTTCAGCTGGTGAAAATGATGCCGTTGTCGTCTCTTGGTTTCCTTGCTGGCGTGCCTTGGTATTCCAGTCTGCTCTCTGCCGTTTGGGTGTTACCGGCTGTCGGCAGTCGCTAAAGGTGGTGTTGGGATTTTGCTGGAAAGTTCTAGAAAGGGCAATCCGGCATCATGCCGAGAGTTGATGAGTAAGCTCGAGAGAAAGAGAAAGTTGTAGTAAATTCTGGACATAAGTCTGGAGAGTATAAATACAAGCTCTGTAGGAGCTGTAGAATAAGGAGTTCATACCATCTGGCCTTACCAGCCTGGAGTCTACCCTGCGCATCACCGAGGATTTCCAACAGGTGGGTACCCCCCCAATCCATATTATTCAAGGATTCAACAGCGACACTCCGCCATCAACGTTCAAAATCACCCCGTTCATATAGTCCGATACTGCTAGATAGATTGCCATCAGCAATCAGTAATATTCCACGACACCACGACGACGTCCCATGTCTCCTCCTAGGTGGCGGCTTTGTCTTGATCGTCTCAATAAACTCAGTACTGATCAGCTCAATGCCAGGCGCCAGCACGGTAGCTTCCTGAGTCAAGATTGGAGGGAACAGCAGGGTACATACACAACCTCCATGCGCCGCTGTGTTGATCTTTGCAGCTGCGCTATGGTGCTTGAGGTTCCTTGTGGACGGGAATGGGCTCCATTGACGAGGAGGAAATGGAAAGTGCATACGACGAAGAACAGCGTGATCCTGTTCAGGGCGAAAATATCTGTCCAGTTCTGTGCTGTCTCGAGTTGGAGAGGGTCTGTTGCGACGGATCTCTTTGTATGCTGTAGTGTTGAAGCGAAGCACTGAATATGATGAACACGAGGTGTGACGCGGTACACATATAATCAGCCAATTTTCCCTCCTCACTTGGTTTTCAGGGACAAAAATGTAGAATACATAGCACAGAAGCAAGGACGAAGAGACAGCTCAACAAGTTGGGACACCTAACTCGCCCTTCTCGGTGTTGAGCAGGAGCACGAAAGGAATGATCTTCACCAACGGGACCTCTGACTTTGAGGTAAGTGGTATGTCCCTTACATACCCCTTCTGTGCGTCATATTCATGTTGCTTCAGACGCGTATGTACCCCTGCCCCGAGTAATTGACTCCTTCATATTTTGTAGCAGGAAATTGCGAAAGAACGTGTGCATGTAATATGGAATGTGTTCTGGATTGATAGGATCGTGAAGGTGGGCGGCGCTGTAGTCAGTGCTACAATTACTCAGCGGGGCTTATCTCACACCAGGGTATCCAGCAGATTCTTTCACTATATTGCCGTACACCTCTCGCGAAGTACATTCTAGGGCTTTTGACGTGAAATAGCATGAATAATTATCATCAACTTTGGTCATTTCTTGGTACAACACGTGGCCACTAGCCGATAACTAGGGATACTACGTTGCTGCCGCGAGCATGACGACTTTTGTCGGCTGCGGGTCGTCTCCGGGATTGATAGGCGATCATGAAGATGGAGTTAATGCTACAATTACTCAGCTAAAGGGCTCTTCTCACATCGAGGGATCCAGCCTCAGTTCGTCAGCGCTCTTTCACTATATCGCCGTGCACCTAGTCTCGTCCCCATCAATTTCGGTGAGATTTTCTCTTGTGCAGGAAGATCGTGTGAAAACAGGGTACAAAACGGTGAGTTCCCTGCCAATCTCTGCTCAGGTGGTCCGCTTTCTCCGTAGAGGGAACTCACCGAAACGAGGCTAGTGCACGTCTCGCGAAGTACATTCCTGGGTGCCCGACATGAAACAGGAGAATAATTATCATCAAGAATGCTTCCCTGGCACGACGCGCGTCCGCCAGCCGATGAACAGGGCTGCTATAATGTTAATAATCCATTTACCGTACACACCGGGGTATGGTCTCGCTGAATAAGAGCTGAATTCATGTCATCTAGGCGGTAACACTGGAATAAAAGCATGGATTCCAGAAAGTACTCAACATTTCACAACCATGACGGATCTCAATGTGACTACAATGATGTCGCTGTCGGGACGAGTAGGCCTCGTTACAGGTGGAGGGACAGGAATGCATGTTCTCTAATTCTCGGTTATGGCTCACGGTTGACTCTCTGACAGAGGATTCATGATTGCGAAAGCCTTTGCTGCGAACGGGGCAAAAGTATATATCACTGGCCGAAGGCTGGACGTGCTTAAGAAAGCCGCGGCTTCTGTTACGGGCGTTCCAGGATCCATTGTCCCGTATGCAGCTGCTCCTTCCAATTGCATTCGTCCCTGATACGCCTATAGTTTCCGGATGGATGTCACCGATGAAGAAAGCGTCAAGGCCGGTGCAAAATACATCGAAGGAATCGACGGGAAGCTCGATATCCTCGTCAACAAGTCCGTCTATCACAGCCTTGGTTCCTCGTCCATGCACTAATTAATATCTACGCAGTTCCGGAATTGCTGGGTCACGAAGGGACCCAGACTTCGCTGCGAAGAAATATGCCGCAGAGACTCGGGATCCTTTCGAGCCCGAGACGGTACAGAACTGGGAGGACATCTTCGCACTAAACACGATCGCCGCATTCTTCGTCGTACGCGCCTTCCAATCTCTCCTCGTCAAAGGGGCGCAGTCCCGTGCCCAAGGCACATCCAGCGTCATCAACATCAGTAGCGTGGCGGCAAAGCTGAACGGGCTGAGCCCCGCCACATCCGTATGTGCCATGCCATCCCTTTGAGTTTGTGTAAGCTAACCTTGATTTTTTAGGCAGCATACAATGTAACAAAAGCTGCTTTGGACAAGCTCACGCTTGTTCTGGCAACGAGTTTTGCTGGGAGGAGTATCCCGATTAGGGTGAACGTGCTGGCTCCTGGTCCGTTTTTATCTGAGATGGCTACTCATGAGCAGTTGGAGATGATCAAGAATAACACTCTACCTGGATTGGTCGCACCGGTTCCTGCGAAGAGGTCGGGGACGTGAGTATGTTCATTGTTTGGATCAGATTGAATACTGATTTTGAGTTTCTAGTGAGGCGGAGATGGGGATGACGGCGATCTACTTGGCCGTGTCGGACTTTACAAACGGAGCGGTTTTGAACCTGGATGGAGGATTATCGTTGGTCAATCCTTGATTGATGTAGAGCCTCATTTGTCCAGTAGTCACGCATGACGCACGGACGTTCGCAGTTTTTGCCCCTTTGACCGACCGGAGAAATTTTTCCAAGAAGACGATGGGTTTGCCGATGAACTTCATGTACAGAATATTTTCCAGATTTACATTGACAACAGCAGATATGAGATCCTATCAGAAGAGGTATACAGAGAATGGTGTAATACAGCCACGAAAACACTGTAATTATGGTCAAACGACGAGCATCTGCGATATTTCGCTGAAAATGTACCGACAGTC
The DNA here is from genome assembly GCF_019112545.1 of Guyanagaster necrorhizus. Taxonomy (NCBI): domain Eukaryota; kingdom Fungi; phylum Basidiomycota; class Agaricomycetes; order Agaricales; family Physalacriaceae; genus Guyanagaster; species Guyanagaster necrorhizus. The sequence continues at coordinate 11,403 of NW_025064984.1, forward strand.
AAGCTAGATATTTGACCCAAGACAGAAACCACAGGAGATACGAAGAGAGTATCACGAGCCAGAAATATCTGAACAAGAGCAGGCGAATGATCTTCATGTTCCTGAGCCTAGTTCAACGAAAACGTTGATGCGTCAAGGCAATACAGCGAGGAGAATAATCACCGATAAACGACAATCCTTTCTTGCAGGACCAGAATCCTGTACACATCTGGAATGAAATAAATATGCTAGGCATCTACGAAGCGACCTGTGGAACGTACCACAGTCTTCACCAGATCTATTACGCACTGCAACCTTGATGTCCACGATTTCTGCCGCTAGTTTACGAAGAAGAGATTCCTTCAGTCGATAGTCCTTGCACTGTGATATTGCGTTTTGGGCCAATTCCAGGGTCATGGCAAGTTCAGAGGTCGTGGCGAATTCTACTAGCTGACGCTCGATATCCTCGATTATTTTGCAAGCTTCGAATATTTCGAGGAGTAGGTGGACCGTCGTTTCGCAGGGAAGTAATATTGTGTTGCTGGGTTGGGACATTGCTGCTTGCTTGAAGAAAGGTATATGGTGGCGCTTCAAGTTGTATTTGAAACTCCGACGCTGTAACCGCTCCGATTCGTATACTGCGGCCATCTGGATGTCCAATCCTTGCTAGCCCTCCAAATCAATGCCGTTGAAATCGCTATCAGAGATAGTGAGTGCTCAGGCCACTGACGAAGACAAGAAGCTTTTTTCGAAAAAGGTTTATAAAGATACGGCAACATGAATATCATTTTGCTTCAACCAACCAATGTTTTTGGCTTCAAAGGAGTTCTATTCTCATCTATCAATTCCAGCGTAGAAGTGGAGCCTAGAAATGAGGACGAGAACGAAAATAGCGCGACGATGCACACATATACATGTCGAAACTGCTCACAGTTTACCCGGCACCGATAGAGGGCGAAGGTGGCCATCTTACGCTATGAGCTCGACTGTCTATTGTTCGTCTTCCTTGGCCCACCTACCCTTCCGGCAAGTCGTTACGTACTCAGGGTCCCTGGGATTATACTGTTTCATTGGGATGAAGCACTGAAAATGATAAACACAAAGTATGCGAACTGCTATAGAATTGATGTGTTACTTACTCAGCTACTAAGGAATTCCGAATCTTCTCTTTCTATACCGGTTTTCTCAACGCTTTAACTCTTTCAAGGCCATCGAAAAAAAAAAACACACACGCACAAGAAATCCTTTCTTCACATGACGAGCTTCCAGAATAAGAGTGGCCTCAATTTAGGTCATGATGCTGACGGTTTGTCGGAAAAGATGAACGGCGTCGGATGGGCGATAAACCGCTTATTCAGTTGTGCTGAATAAGTGGTGCAACTTCTAATAAAAGGGCTCACGACTGAAGGCCATTCGAGACCCTCGGCATGGCAGATCTCAGCATGGCTACGGTAATGTCACTATCTGGACGAGTGGGTCTCGTTACAGGCGGGGGCACGGGGATGTAAGGGTCAGTATTCTTCCTTACGGCTCGTGGTTGACCTTTCGATAGAGGATTGACCATCGCTAAAGCCTTTGCTGCAAATGGAGCCAAGGTATACATTGCTGGCCGAAGGCTGGACGTGTTGGAGAAAGCAGCTGCGTCCGTTACAGGCGTCCCCGGATCTATTGTCCCGTATGCGATGTCCCCCGTCTCCCAGTTAAGCACCCCATGAAATGACGTGCCTACAGACTCCGGATGGACGTGACAGACGAAGAACACGTCAAGGCCGGCGTAAAGCATATCGAAGGAACCGACGGCAAGCTCGATGTCCTCGTCAACAAGTTCGTCGATAATCGCTGGGACCCCCTCCATTACGCTAACCTTTTGGCACTAGCGCCGGGTTCGCCTCCCCCGTTCGGGATCCTGACTTTGTCGCAAAGAGGTCGGTCGCAACGGACCCTTTCGAACTCGAGACAATACAGAACTGGACAGATATTTTCGCCCTCAACACGATCGCGCCGTTCTTCGTCGTACGCGCCTTCCAATCCCTCCTCGTCAAAGGAGCGCATTCCCGTCCACAAGGCACCTCAAGCATCATCAATATCGGTAGCGCACTCGCAAAGTTAAACACAACCCCGCACATGGTTTGTGTATGTACCCTGCTGTTCCCTCCAAGCTTGATTCGGAAGCTAACATGACCATGGTAGATGGGATATGGTGCGACGAAAGCAGCGTTGGAGAAGCTGACGCTCGTTCTGGGGACGAGTTTTGCCCAGCGGGGCGTCCCCATCCGGGTGAACGTGCTATCGCCAGGTGCATTTGCGAATGAGCTGACCAGTGCTGAGTTTATTGAGACGATTAAGACGAAGCCGCCACCTGGGTTCGTGGCGCCGGTACCTGCGAGGAGACTTGGGACGTGAGTATGCTCAGTCGCA
>NW_025064985.1:0-13574 GCF_019112545.1 Guyanagaster necrorhizus
CACAGGATTCAAACCTATGTGATCCAGAGACACAAACACAATAAAACTCTGTTTGACAGACCAAAGGGTTTGAACCTCTGCCATCTGTAGTGCTGTGCATCACAAATACCTCAAAAACTCAAAATAATGCCCTTCAGACACTGCTCTCTTATTCTCAGGTTAGAGCACAATCCAAAACCTCTTATCAAACTGAGTTTAAGTCCTTTGTGAGCTTTGATGCCTCACTTAGTTCTCACAGCTCTCTCAAGGATATTCAATAATAAGTTTATTCTCTTGCCTGAAGTTACAAACACAAACCCAGAGCTAGAGTGCAAGGCTTTCTGTGCCCAATACACTACAACTGTGGAAGTCAGAAACTTGATCTCTACTCATACAATACCATATTTAAATACTCTACTAGAATACTTACTAATACAATCCTACTATAGTATCTTCAAAGTGTGGGACTCCATGCCAGATCCCATGGGTATTATTTGTGCACATATCACAGTTGCCACACTTATTCTCTTCCAGGCCAGGACTGCACAATGTTTCCTCACTAGCTGACCTTAGCTAGCTGGTCTAGCCCAGTCTGCTTGCTTTCTTCTTGTCTCAGTGCCATATCTCTGACAGCAGTAAACTGTTTTGGACCCCTGGAGTTATCTCCCATGTCTGGAGTCAGCCACAATAGTTATGTTCTCTTCTCCAGTGTCTCAACATTTCCTCTGACTTATAAATTGCACCACTTCTGGCCTGACATGCATTAATTAACTTACTCAATATGATAAGTGTCATACCATGGTATAATGCAGAGTCCCTCACTATGTTAAGTGCACTAAGGCATAGTAAGTATGCATGCAAGTCTCTGAGCAGTACACATGCTATCCATCTCTGAGGGTAGTATTCCTCTATCTATTTCTTTGTTGCCATCATGTCATTTCTCTGTTCAGCACTCTGTTATTCAGATACCTTTCTTTGGGTCTCAGTTCTCTGTTCTAAAGCATGTTCCATCAGTGCATCATTAATCAATGTGATCGGGATTGCTGATCATATTTTGATTGTAGTCTTTTTATTTTTAGCATGTCCTCTTGTAATAGTATTGGTGCATTTAGGGCCAAGTGCTGGGACCTTACATGCAGCCTAACCCCTCTGGTATTAGTCTGTTACTAGACTATGCACTCTGCTTATTGTTACTTCAGTTTAGCATTATGATAGCTAGATTTCTGTGCACTCTAGTCCTATTTTCTGTTACATGCTTACTGGACTGGAATGCAGTCCATGTATTTGCAATTTTCGCAATTTTACATGCCTGAATATGGAGAGGGTATGTCATATCACCCTCACTAAGATCTGGACCTTTTATGGTCCCTTCAGTAGGTACCCATGTCAGTATTTCAATATTATAGTGCTAATTCATTATATTCTGTTGAGGACACCATCAATCAACAACAGGACATCCTCTGGTCCACACAGGACTGAATCCTGAGCTTTCTTGACACTGGGACATCAAACTGAGTTGCCCACATGTGTACTCACTTGCCTCGCTATGATGACTTTTGTGCCTTCTCTTGTTATCCTATCATGCATGCTACTCTTCTGTTTTCCCTTTTTATTTTGTTATCTCTCCTCGTTCTTTCTCTATCACCAGCCAAAATTGCGAAATTTATCAGATCTTTATAGGTAATATATTTGTGGTAATACTCTAGGTATACCACTATATCTCCCACACTAAGAAAATCTGACTGTCCTCAGTCATAACTCAGCAAATCTCTTCCAGACCAAGGCTAGTGAGGCATCCCCTAGCAATACATGCACCAGACTCTCCAAGATCTACTATTCTTTGCACATTATTGTTTTTCCTAGCAGATTTTCATTTTAGAGGAAGCCTCCTGATTGCCTCTTATAGTGTTCAATAGCTCTGCTTTCTATTTGCGAGTTTATCCTAGCTCTCTTTGATAATTTGAGTCTTGTAGTTTTTCATAGTTTTTAGATCTCTGTACTTGTATTTAATGTCTCTTCATCTCATAAATGCCATATCTCAAGGTGTATCTCTAGTCTTTGCTCACAATAATATGCTTATGGAAGGTCTTCATTGTGTGCTAATCCTCATCTAAGTTAACCACTTCTGAAACCTTTGAATTTGGTGATTCTTCAAATTCTTCAGTGAAGTTTGATGGCCATCTGTCTTTTGGTTCTGGTGACTCTAATATCTTTCATAATTCCTTTGAATCTTTGTGCAGCCAGTGCATGACCTTATCATCAATTTCTATAGAATTGTGTGCGAGATATGGGATCATGCAAAATGCTGCAATCTTTGAACTAATTAGCACACTATCTAGTTCTGTCAGGATGTAGTTTTCTGCACTTAAGCAGTCCAGTACAACTAAGAGACCTAGATACCTCAGTTTCATCTTTGTATTCAGTGTGCTCTCAATCTGTGTATTGTGCATTAAAACTAAGTTCTCTCATTTGAAGTTATAGAACTTAATTTTATTTGCATGCATCATTGCATACTTCAATGTATCTTGTTTCTTTTTCTCATCTATATTATTGCACATCTCTGCTACTTTATCTGCATATTTCTCTAATGCTATCATGCACAATCCATGGAGCTTCCAATTCTCTATAATTCTCTCTGGATACTCAACTAACCATATCACTTCTAGCACATCAAGTGGTAATATTAGATATGCACCAGTAACTGCAAAGAAGGGAAAGCATCCTATCCATTTTCTAACAGTGATTCTGTCAGCCCACATCACTAGCATGAAGTAATAATGCCACTTTTTCTCATTTCCTCCACATGCTTTAAATAAGCTCTGCCACACATCTCAGTGTGGTCATTCTATTCTTCTATTGGCCTGTAAGTTGTATGGAGATATTCTTATCCACTTTATACCATATTTCTATTCCAAATATGCTACTGCAGCTTTGAATTGCTTGCTGTTATCCATTATTATCAAGAAAATACAGTCCCATTGGTATATGATATCTTCAAATAACCATTCTGTGATTGCTTGTGCAGTTTCACTCACTAAGGTTCATCCTTCCATCCAGCTAGTTAGCATGCAACACCTATGCACAATATATTTGTGATAGTTTGATGCTTCTGGCATGTGCATTGTGTCTGTATATAATACCTGGAAGATTGATGGTGTAAAGGTCACTGTTGGGGGTGCCTTGATGATGGTCTTCTAGCACTCCTGGCATATGTTGCAAGTGCTAACAAACTATGAGATATCATGCTCCATCTCTGGCCACCAAAATCTCTCTTTAATCAATATTTTCATTGCATATATACCTCAGTGTCCAAGCTGATTATGTGCAGCTTTCATTATATACATTCTCTTCTCTGAGTAGATGACTAGCTTATATTCTGACTCTATATCTCATCTATATAGCTTTCCTTTATCCACCATGAAATTCTTCACATATCTTATGAAGTTCTGATATTGATTATCATTAAATCCAGGTATCTGCATGATAGGGTTCTCATACCACTGAATTACCTGTGGTAATTGCTTATCTAGCATCTTTGCATACTCACTCCTTTGTGATTCATCATAACTTGCTATGTCACTGTACTCAGCAGCCTCAGAGAGCAGTAGTCCCATGTTATACAGTATGGCATGTGTTTCACCATGCTCTAAGGCTTCCTGTATTACTTTATCTTCATGGAAGTCATATACTGCTCTGACAACTGTTACAAAGCCATACCAAGTGTCAATTCTCTCTTTAAATTCTGCAATGTCTTTTACCTCATCTTCAGTCTCATTGATGAATTCCCATGGTTCTTCCTCTAGTGGACTATATTCATCTTTTGGATTTGAGTATTCTTCATCTCCTGGCTGGAAACTGCACCTAGATAATCCATCTGGTGCATGTCTCTCATCTGGGATATGTACCAATGTGAAGTGGAACATCAGGATAGACTCTATCTATCTGTTTATTGCAGCATTAGGAACCTCATCAGGGTTTCTAAGCATTCCAGCAATGTATTTCACATCTGTCTCTACCATCAATTTTCTCACTCCAAAGAGCCAATGTCGGCAAGCATGCAGGGCCCTGAATAGTCCATAGAGCTCCTGTTTTGGCTGTAAAAAGCATGCTTCCCACTTATTTAAAACAATAGAACCAAAGCATGCATATCTCCTTCACTTTAGGTTACCTGGATTGACTTGACAGATATGGAATCCAACTGCACAGTATGATGTGTCTACTCTCAAAATCACATCTGTGTCCAATTCATAATTAATTGGCATCAAAGATGGACTAGAGCATAATGCATCCTTCAATATCTGCATCAATTCCCTCTGCTCATCTCCAAATTCAAATGGTACTTTTAAGTGAGTTAACCTTATCAAAGCATCTGCTTTCTTAGCATAATCTTTAATGAACATCCTGTGTACTCCCACTGTTCTCAGGAAGGAGCACACATCTCCCAAGTCTTCACATGGTTCCCATCATATTATCACTCTTATTCTGTCTGTTTCAGGTTTTCTGCCTTTATAGGTGCAACAGTGTCTCACAACCATGATTTCTGATGTGCAAAGGACAGCTTTATGACCAGAGAAAGTTTCTTCAGCATATTTCATGTGCTGTACAACATGGTTCATATTCTGGAAGTGCTCCCACACAAATCTGCAAATACCTCAGTTTTTCTTGATGGTTTCATATCCTCCACCTTTAATTTCATAGCATGTTTTCAGGTCTTATACCAGAACATCATCTACATATGGTATAGTGATATGGGGTACTTCATCCTTCAGTATATATGTCACATCATCATAAAATATTGATACAGAGTTTGTCCATCCCATGGGCAATGTCATGAGTCTTAGTGCACCAAATGGTGTTTGGAATGTGGTAAGATCTCTAGATCCCTCATCTAAGGTTCTCTCATCATATCCTACATAGAGATCCAATGTGTCTCTACAGGAATATTCTGCAAAGTGCTCTGCTAGCTCATCTGTCACTGGAGGCACTCCTGAGTGCTTGATCATGACCACATTCAAGGGCTTCAGACTATAGACTAGCCTCAGGCTCTTTCCATCTTTCTTAACCACATAGAACCAATGCAAGCGATAAGAGGAGTTTGATAGCTCATACACTTCTGCATCAATTTTGGTTTTTATTATCTTACATATCTGATCAAATATTCCTGGTGGAATTGGTATGTTTTTCTGTATCCAAGGAGTATGCTCTACAGCTGAGATGGTTACAGAAGAAAAATACTTCTCCTTAAAATGGTCTTGCTCAGTATCATCCCAGGCAAATCCCTCATTCTGCAGGCACATAAACTCATGCATAAGCTTGTGCTCCTCTGGCCACAGAAAGTCTTCTGAGTGGACTCTGTCAATTATCTCTTTGCACTCTTGGATGTACCTTCCTGTTAGCATATATTCTAGTGGATGAGTACTCAATTGAGACATGCTTGCCAAAGGGTCTCCTCTAATTTTACACAGAATACAGAACTCTGATGGTAATCCTCCTGTAATAGGTCATATCTTTTGTGCTACTGGCTTATATTTCTTCATCACAAAGATATCTTTTACCGATCCTACTGCTGGTGAAAAATACTCCATGCTGACTTTATCAAAAAGTTTAATTTCTGTGCATCACCCTGAGCTCACTTTGCATCATACCTCACTTACATTCTATGCGATGTCCCTCACACATGTCTCTGCACCTCTGTCCTGTCTTTTTATGTCTTTTATTTCTTTAAGTGCTCCAAAATATGAGGATAAAATCCCATATGCTCTTGTATCCTCATCATGCACCATTGAGCTCACTACAGCATATACTGCCTGTAATTCTTCTTTCTCAAATACATGTGATCCTGTGGGTTTTGCATAGGTGCTGATCATCAGATCACCATCCTGATTAGGTTCTATTATTAGTGCTAAATCTCTTGATCATTAATCAAATCATTGATCATTGAAAACCCTCACTTACTTCACACATCAAAAACTTCTTTTGTCCTCTAGGGAATGTTGGTACCATTGCACACTGTGCAGAGTTAGGATTCTTTATCTTAATAGTCTGTCCTCCATCTGCTGTGTTATATACCATACTTGTTGTTAATGCATCAAAGGGTCTACCAAGTAACATATTATAGGCAGAATCCTTAATGATGTGTACCTGTAGATATACTATAATATCACTAAACAAGAATAGGATATTCTTTGCCATCCTGAGAGACTTCTCTACTTGCTTATTCACAGATTGCATATTTATCACTTTGTCTGGATCATATATCAATCCCAGACTCTCAGCTACTTGGCTAGACATCAACACAATTTGTGAACCTGTATCATACAAGCTTTCAAACTGCTCTACACTATTTATAAAAGGGAAGACAGAGCATAAAGCCTGTGAGTCTTTAGCTATATAGACCTGCTTTGAGACTTCTCCTTTCTCTGTGACATCATTCAGATATTGCTCAAAAGGGTCTTGCTAGACCACTGCACCTTCTGGAACTCCATTGCTGGCTTCAGTGGTCACCACAAAGTTTTCTTCAAATGAGACCTCTGATAAGTATACAGTATCCTTTAGTAATCCAGTTCTCTTATCATCAGTCATTTCTGCAAAAGGAAGGGCCTTGGTGACTTCATCTTCACTCTCTGACTCTGATTCTTTCTCTATGACTAGCTCAAACTGTTGCTTGCCATTTTTCTTAGATTTATCTAGAGATACTTGTTTCATAGTCAACTCTTGTTTGATCATGCTGCTAATCTTTGACAGAGCAAGCAATTCTCTAACTGTCATGGCTATGGGGGACTTTATGAGTCACTCCAATACCTCAGATGAGTTTATGTGCTCTTCTACTGGTGCTTTCAACCAGTAAGCAGCCGATTTCTCCTCAGCCACATAGGGCATAAACCCTGTCTTCTTGGGCCATTTTCTTGATGGATCTGTCTTTCTATCCACATTGGTAACATCTGGAATATTGAGATATGGCATCTCTGGTTCTGGAGTTAGACTGCATGCAGTCGGTATGATCTTAGGTGTGGGAAGTATATTTTCATACTCTACACCATCACACTCCTCTACAGCAACACAGCTGTCTTGATTCTGTCTACAGTCAAAAGAACAGCTGAGCTCATATCAAAACCTATGGACTAGCAGAGGAAGCTGAGTCCTGGGAGCCCAACCTCTGTCAGATGAAGCAATAGGGAGCAGAAAGGGAAAGGAACCAGTACAAAATGATTCAGAAGCCATCTGGCTAGGATTCACCATCTAAAATGGTGTTATAGTCTAAAAGAACATAGCACCTCAGAGGAGCTCAGTAGCAGATGACAATTTCCTTCATTTCTTCCTCAGATCCCTGCATGAATGGAATTGACCCCTATTCTCTGAATAGCCCAATCCAATGGGTGTCTTACCTGAAAATGCAGCTGTCCTTTAATGTCAGCCCAATCTGCTTCAGAAACCCCACTCCTTCAAGGGTGTATCAGATGATATTGACTGATTTCTAGTTGACTGTGAACAATACTTCAAGGTTTATATCAAATATCTCAGTACCAATATAAACAAAGTTGTCTTCACCACCTCTTATCTCAAAGAGAAGGTGAAGACCTGATAGATCCTAATTTCCCTGAACTTCTGATCATTGATTTGGGAGCACTATCAGTATTCCTCATAGCCAGTATTCAAACAAATATTGTATGATAAATTCATTGATCTGACAATGCAAGAAATGCACAAATAGAAGATCAAGGAATATAAGATGAGTGATAAAGTGGCTATAGACTATTTTGATGAGCTGGAATGACTTGCTAAGCTTGCCAGAATTCAGGATGACATAGCAAATGATAGGCAGATGGTCGAAGCCCTCAAGAGAGATGTTCCCTCCTCATACATTATGATGATCTCAGCTATCAGCATCAAAGCTTTGATGCTGGTCAGCTATGACAAATGAAAGGAACAGATCATTGAGATGTACAAGGAGTGACAAAGGCAGAAAGTGGAATCATTGATGCTACAAGACTACACCAAGAAGCCAACCCTGCCAACCTTGAGCAAGTCAGAGACAGCTGCCAGGAAATCATCAGGACTCTCAATGGCCCTCACCTATAGAAGCCAGAAGACTGGAACAGGAATAACATATACAGGAGCCAGAAAGCTGATGGACATAGACTGTGACATGCTCTCTCCATGTTCAGGCATGTAAAATTGTGAAAATTATAAATATATGGACTGCATTTTAGTCCAGTAAGCATGTAACAGAAAATAGGACTAGAGCACACAGAAACCTAGCTATCATAATGCTAAACTGAAGTAACAATAAGCAGAGTGCATGGCCTAGTAACAGACCAATACCAGAGGGGTTAGGCTGCATGTGAGGTCCTAGCACTTGGCCCTAAATGCACCAATACTATTACAAGAGGACATACTAAAAATAAAAAGACTATGATTGAAATATGATCAGCAATCCTGATCACATTGATCAATGATGCACTGATAGAACATGCTTTAGAACAGAGAACTGAGACCCAAAGAAAGGTATCTGAATAACAGAGTGCTGAACAGAGAAATGACATGATGGCAACAAAGAAATAGATAGAGGAATACTACCTTCAGAGATGGATAGCATGTGTACTGCTCAGACTTGCACATATACTTACCATGCCTTAGCACACTTAACATAGTGAGAGACTCTGCATCATACTGTGATATGATATATACCATATTGGATAGATTAATTAATGCATGTCAGGCCAGAAGTGGTGCAATTTATGAGCCAGAGGAAATGTTGAGACACTAGAGAAGAGAACATAACTATTGAGGCTGACTCCAAATATAGGAGATAACTCCAGAGGTCCAGAACAGTTTACTGCTGTTAGAGATGTGGCACTGAGGCAAGAAGAAAGCAAGCAGACTGGGCTAGGCCAGCTAGCCAAGGCCAGCTAGCAAAGAAACATTGTGCAGTCCTAGCCTAGAAGAGAATAAGTGTGACAACTGTGATATGCACATGAATAATACCCATGGGATCTAGCATGGAGTCTCACACTTTGAAGATACTATAATAGGATTGTATTAGTAAGTATCCTAGTAGAGTATTTAAATATAGTATTGTATGAGTAGAGATCAAGTTTCTGACTTCCACAGTTGTAATGTATTGGGCACAGAAAGCCTTGCACTCTAGCTCTGGATTTGTGTTTGTAACTTCAGGCAAGAAAATAAACTTATTATTGAATATCCTTGAGAGAGCTGTGAGAACTAAGTGAGGCATCAAAGCTCACAAAGGACTTAAACCCAGTTTGATAAGAGGTTTTGGATTGTGCTCTAACCTGAGAATAAGAGAGCAGTGTCTGAAGGGCATTATTTTGAGTTTTTGAGGTATTTGTGATACACAGCACTACAGATGGCAGAGGTTCAAACCCTTTGGTCTGTCAAACAGAGTTTTATTGTGTTTGTGTCTCTGGATCACATAGGTTTGAATCCTGTGGGTCCACAATCAGTTTGGAAACTTGTGAACAGAGATCTGTGCTTTTTGTCACTTGTAGATGTGTTTGTGATTGGTTTTTGCTTAGAGCATGAAGCTTTGAGTTGTGTATTGTGTGTGTTAGAGATTTAAGTTGATCTGAGCTGTGCTTGAGACCATTTGAGAGTTTTGAAGGAGTGTTTTGATGTATTGTATTGAGCTGCAGTATTCTTTGCCTTGAGGCCTGGCAACACCAGTTGCCATCTCTTATTTTGATAAAATGAAAAGCTTTGAGGCTTAGAGAGACCTCAGACTGTTGTAAGCATGCTATTACTGTTTGCATGCTGTGATCTCATTGAAGAAGACAATTATATTTGTGGATTACTACTTTTATTGCATTATAATCCCTCCACAAACTAAGAGTTTTGTGTGTGTATTGGTGTGAGTGTGGTCAGTGGATAATGCTCTGCTATATCCATTTTCACCTTGCACATGCTCAGATCCTCTTCATCTGAAGCCCACCATGAGGGGGGGGAAGTAGTTTTAAATGAATATGATTGGATTTGGAAGAGATTCCTTTGTGCAATTGTTTTAACTATGTGAATAACTATCTAAGGTTTCTTTCTCTTAGAGAAAACCTGCTAGCATGCTTTCTCATAAAGACAGCTAGTGAAAACATGTTGTGTGATTTTCCTAGTAGTGTGAGTACTTATTAAGAGTCAGAATAGCTGGAATCAACCAAACTCAAGAGCCAAGAACTAGAGCAGAGAAAGCAGTGAGTGGAATATATCTGCCACCAATTTATCCTCTTACCTTACAATCATGGAGTCAGAATACTTTGGGAACAGAGCTCACTGCACAGGAATACAGGAGTGAAGCAGGATCACAGCCTGCTCCAGTTTCTGATTCTGAGTTTAGTCTTTTTTGACATTGGATCAACTCCAGTAAAGATAACTCTTCAGAAATTGTACCACCCTCTACTTTGAACTTGCAACCTAATTTAAACCAAAATCTGGATCTGATGATTCCAACTAATATTGAGTTTGCAATCATGGCACTATCAATGCCAGGATTGAATGAAAAAGCTGCATCACACTTTGAGAGTTTCTCTGATCCCAAGGAACTTGAGCACTTCTTCTTGAGGTTAGAAGACCTCTTTGACAAGTGTATGGTCAATAATGATGAGGAGAAAAAGAAAGCAGCAATATCTTATACAGATATCAAGACAGAGCACCAGTGGAAAGTGCTTTCTAGCTTTGCTGCTGATGAAAAATATGATGACTTTAAATCTGAAGTACTAGACTGTTATGATAGTGCATGAGACAGTGATAGAGATGTGATGTTAGAACTCAAAAGGCTAGTATGTCATTATGATATAGCTCAGATTAATAACAAGAGTCAGTTTATGGCATTCAAAAGAGAATTCCAAGTACTTGCATCTGTGCTAAGCAAAGTACTATCAAACAGAGAACGAGTGGATTCATTTCATGCACCTATGTCTGATGAGCTGTACAGATCTATTAAGCTACAGCTAGAGTGGTTACCACCACTCACAGAATTGACAAGGTGAGATAATGTGGATCCCTACAAACTAAAAGAGATCATGGATGCTGGATTAACAGCTCTGCAAGATGTATTCTCATTCATAGACAGAAAGCAAGATGAGGCACAAGATATCTCAACCTCAATATTGATTGCATGTGAACAGCACCAGTCAACTATAGCTGCATGCAATTCACCTATGGTAGAAGAGCACGGTGTGAAACAGGAAGAGATAGAGAGTGTGCTCACTGTCATGAAGGATTTTATAGAACAGCAGACCTCTGTAAGTGATAAAAGGCTTGCAAGCTTAGAGAAAGCTATGATGGAGAACCAGAAGAGTCTCATGATGTTCATATAGCAGCAGGCTAACAGAGTGCAAGCACCAGCATATAACTCAGATCCAGGAGCAATAGGATATAGACAGAATTACTTGCATGAATGCTTTTTCTGTGGAGATACAGATGGCCACTGCTCAAGTGAGTGCCTCATGAAAGCCTTATACATCAAGGCCAGAAAAATAGAGATAGTCGATAGAAGAGCATAACTACCAGATGGGGGAGAGATCCCCAAAGATATTAGAGGACAGTATGTGAAGGAGCATATTGATAAATACTATGCACATATAAAAGCTGGCAAGTTGCAGAGCCAGAATATGGTGATAAATGCTACAGACACTCCAGGGCTGTTTTATGTCCCAGGGGGTTATAGCATGCTATTGCAAGAAAAACAGAAACTGGAGCATCAGGTGTTTGCAATGAGGATGCAGCAGACTGTTATGATTTTTCCTATTTTCTTCCTTTTTTCCTTTGGAAATGACCCCTATCTTTGCTTAGTCAGGGTGCTTAGGCCAGTGCTTAGAACCATGGGAATGCCAACCCAGTCAGTCATTGTCTTATCATGGCTGTGCACTATGAAGAGAGAATGCTACTCCTTTTGTTCTACAATTGCTATGCAGCAACCACAGCATAACAGCACGACAACAGCTTTTGTGGAGAGACTGGCAACAGCAGAGGTAACAGCTCTACAATAGACAATATCTTTTGTGAACATTTATTAATAGCCTGATAACAGAACAGTATTTAAGTAGTGTAGCTCTCACTGTAATACCCCAGCTTTGAGCTAAAGTTTATTTTCTACCATTCTATCTTGAGCAACTTGCAACTGCCTTGACCACACACATCTATTGACACATCAGTGAACTCAGTCAGTCTAACCTGAAGTGCGAGGTTCTGAACTGTTTATCACATGTTGATAGTCACATAGAGTTTGGACTTAACAATTAGCTTAAAGCTTCTAGCTTCCCTTTCTCAAGCCCAATTGTGCTGAGAAACTGAATGCCATCTGCCCTTAACTCTTCTGATCCAAACTTTACTCACAAGTTCTTTGAACTCCTGGCATCTATTATAGGAATCTTGATCAGTTTATTAGTGATCATACAGCTGTGCCATGGACACCAATCAATCATAGCTTGGACAATCAGACACTATCATAAATTCCAACATATTCAAACTATCCTCTGAAATGTCACACCAGACCTCCTCCTCCATGACATCCCTGTCTCTACCCAACAGTCCTTCTGACCCATAGAAGGAACAGACCCTGAAAACGTCTCTGGAAGCTTGGCTCAGGAACATCCTAGGGAAGAAGAGGAGCAGCATCAGCAGCATACATACCTCCTACAACCCCCAACAGCAGTCATCCAAAACACTGAAAACTCTTGGGCTATGAGGTTTTGATGATCCAGACCCAACACTCCTATCCTATCCCCCCAGCACAGTATCCTAGCAACCAAGACAGCAACTCCTATTTCTAGCACCAGCATTGAACACCATGTCAGAGACTCCCTGGATGCCCTATGGATGGCTTGAGAGACCCAAGGTTCCAGAGGCCATGAGTCTCGATTTACCATATCCACAAACAACAGAAGAACTAGCAGCAGAGCCAGAGCTGAAAATGACCAGTATTAGTCTGATAATAGTGACAAGCACTACTGGTGATAGGCCACTACCATCGAAGCTGACTGGATGGAGCATGGCCAAGCTAGTGGTTATACTAGCAGAGCAGAAAGTGCATGAGCAGTACCAGCAGGAACATGGCCAGCCAACCCTGCCACTATGGTCCTCCCTAGAGAGAACTAAGTTTGACATACCTATCATGTTTCTGAGCACAGGAAGGAGCAGGCACACATCGACCATGAGATTATGAGAGAGAATACCCTCTTTGGGCACTACCTCTGAGCACAAGCAGTAGAGGAATGAAGAAGGATAGAGGGGGAAAGTCATACTGACACCCTTGTCAGAACCACCACCCCCAACTCGCCTTTCCAGGAATCTACCACTCCTACCATTGAGTCTGACCCCTGGGCAGACCCTGTTGAGGAAGAGGCCCAGTCAAACCTCAATGACAACTGCCCACTATCTTATAAGACCGATACCATTGCAGAGACAGATGACATCCTAGTCTGAGGAGATGGAATCCCAGAAGACAGAGGCACAATTGGGGGAGATGACAAGGGTATTGACCCAACCGGTGAAGAGTACCTGAGTGTGCGCAAGGTGAAAACGGATACAGCAGAGCGTTATCCACTGACCACACTCACACCAACACACACACAAAACTCTTAGTT
>NW_025064986.1:0-11914 GCF_019112545.1 Guyanagaster necrorhizus
GTTTCCACCACTATCTGTTGATCAGAAACCCAGTGAGTAAGGATGGGAGCATGTGTAAAGGCTTGTTTCAATTCATTGAAGGCAGCCAAGCATTTGTCATCAAATTTCCATGGAGTTTCCTTGCAGGTGAGTCATGTAAGGGGGAGGACGATATCGCTATATTCGTGTATGAAGTGATGGTAGAAGTTGGCAAAGCCAAGAAAAGATTGGATGTCCTTGACTTTTCATGGCACCAGCCAGTCGACAATGGCCTTGACTTTTTCTTCAGACATGCAAAGTCCTTCAGGTGATAGGATGTAGCCTAGATATTCTATGGAATCCTGGTTGAATTCGCATTTGGAACCTTTGCAGTAGAGTCCATTAGCTCTAAGCCTGTGTAGGACCTCATGAACATGTTTTTGGTGATCTTCCAGATTGTCAGAATATATGAGGATGTTGTTGAGGTAGACTACTACTGATATGTCGAGCGTGTCAGAGAATATATCGTTCACAAATCATTGGAATGCCACTGGAGCATTTGTGAGGCCAAAGAGCATGATGTGTCATTTAAAGGAACCGTAACAGGTCCAGAAGGCTGTTTTCCATTCATTCCCCTTAGCTATGTGAACAAGATGGTAGGCATGCCAAAGGTTGAGCTTGGTGTAGATGCGCATGGAGCAGGTGGAGTCGAGGAGATCAGAAATAAAGGAAAGAGGGTAGTGATCCTTTTTGGAGATTTTGTTTAGGCCATGGTAGTCGACGCAAAGTCAGAGTTCACCGGTCTTTTTCTTGACAAATAGAACTGGAGCCCCATGTGGAGAGCGGGATGGAGTAATGAACCCATTGCATAGATTATCATCAATAAACTCTTGTAGGACCTTGAGTTCAGATTCTGAGAGAGAATAAATGGGTCCAAGCGGTGGAGAGGTTCCTTCCTCGAGGTTGATTTTGAGGTTGTATGGCCTGTGTTTGAGTAGTTTTTTGGAGAGGGTATCGCTGAAGACATCTGCAAAATTGTGGTACTCTATTGGCACTGATGAAAGATCTGCTGATTCTGCAGATGCAGCTTTGGCTCCAATATTAGGCAAGGAAGACTGCAGTGTGAACTGCTGAGCACCTTCTTCTGCACTGGCTCGGACAAATGTGGCAGCGGATATGATAGAGATCTTTGGATGTGCTTTCATAGTAAAAGATTCTGAGGGAGAATAGGAGTAGATAGGTTCGTATGAGAATGGAGTCCGCCGGTTACCTGGAGTTGATTTGGAATGAGGTGAAGCTCCGGGAGTTAGACTGGTGGAGTCTGGTGGGTATGGAAGTCTCAGATTTGAGCTGGAAGGCTCAGAGAGGGGTGGACTGTTGTCTTATGGGCATGGAAGTTCCTGGGATGCGGTGGAGGCTGTGGAATTGGTTGGAGTGGGATCCTGGTAGCTTGAGCAGAAAATGATACTGTTCTCAGCCTAGTCAATCAGTAGATTGTAGCAGGAGAGCCAGTTGTATCTTAGGACAAGATTGCAAGATGAATCCAGAGGAGTGACATAAAAGTTGATGGAGAAGGTGTCTCCAGATGAGAAACAGATGGGGATGGTTGCAATTTGAGATATACGGCTTCCGATGGAGCCATCAAATAATCGAAGTTGCACACTAGGGATGGTTTTAATGGGGATTTCATTGGCAGCTACATACTTAGTGTCAACAAAGCAGTGGCTAGAGCCAGAATCAATAAAGGCAAGAAAATGTAGAATGATACAAGTTAGGGAACTGTTGGATTCCATAGCAGTCAGTAATTCTGCTGAGAGGGGAATGTGGAAGGAGTGATTGGAAAGGGATGTTGCATTGAGAGTGATGACCTCCAGTGTGCGGATAGAGTCAATGCAACTCTGAACTCGCACGGAGGGAACAGGGTTGCTTTCTAGTTTTCCGACTCCATCAGGGCTGGTTCCATGGGAGCAGTGTCAACTTCTGCTGCATGACCCTTGGCAGAGGCTGCTGCCTTCCACTTGTTGCAGTCCTCAGTCTTGTGTTTGGCTCCACAGAACATGCAAAGGTTGTTCTGACGCTGGCAGTCTTTTTTTTCCTGAGTAAAATGGCCATCTTTGCTCAGCTTGTCAGCATAGGGCTTAGGGGTGGTAGATTTCAGTGTGGAGCTGGAGTCTGAGGAAAATGTGTTAGACCCCTTGGATTTGGGGTTAGGAAATTTATTGTCCCAGTTTTCATGGGCAATTTCAGTCTTCCAGGTCCAGTAGTGAGCATCAAGTTCTTAAGCAAGGAAGTGCATATCACGAAGATTGTTTGGCTTTCCATGGTGTGCCATGTCATCCTTGATATGGGTGCAGAGGCCACAGTAAAAGGCATGGCAGAGAGAGTTATCTCCATATCCAATTTATGAAGCATACTGGTTGAATTAGACTATATACTTCATGATCTGATCACCATCGCACATCCAAAGGTGTTCTAATGCATCTTCAGCATCTCTGATAGCATCAAAGAGACCGAAGTTGCTATGAAGCTCATCTAGAAAAGCTGCATAAGAGAATTGCCAGGCTGGTGCATTCCACAGATTGGAGTTAAGAATGTCTGGTTCAAACCAGTTAAGTGCAGTGCTGGCCAGGAATGAAATGGTGTAGTTAATCTTGTTGGCATCTGTTGCAAACACAGTAGGTCTGTCATTGAAATTCAACTGAAGAGAGACAATGAATGCCTTCAGTTTGCAAGGGTCAGAGCCATCAAATGGTTCTGATTCCTTAACCTTGGTATGGATGGTGGCTGGTTTAGGGTTATTGAAGGAAGCAGAGACTCCTCATAACAGATTCATAAATTCTAGGAACATGTCCTGCTGGTTTGGATTGTTACTTCCTGCAGGACCATCGGAGCTGCCTGGGCCATTGGGACCATCTGGTCCTCCTGGTCCACCTGGAAAAGGGTTTGGTGGATTGCCACCTGGTTCCCATCAGATAGGAGTATGAGTAGGAGTGTCTTCATCTCTGTCCTCTGAGTCTGGGCTGTCTGAATTCCCATGGTTGTTGCCCAGGGATAAGGGGTCTATTGGGGGGTCGGTTCAGACACCATACATCAGGCTGGCCCGTCAGGTCCTGTTGGTTGAGATGCTGATGGCATCGAAAGGGTTAGAGGAATCATTATAATTAGGTTGGTGGGCAGTGAAGCTAGAGTGATTGTAGGTTTCTCTATGGAAAGGTTGTCCCCCACTGGAGGCTGATCTGAACAGGCCTGGTTGTTCCTTTGAGGCAGATGCCGGAATGTCTTCCATGGAAAACATGTTTGGATAGATGGGCTGCCTTTGTTCAGGATCAGTCTCTGTGAGTTCGGTAAATGTGATGGACATGATAAAATTTTTGACTCAAGAGTTTGAGTTCGAATATACTGTTAGGAACATGCCAATCGAGTGGGCTTGAGTGCACGCACAGAGTCCAGTGGAGTGTGTGAGCATTGACGAAGCTATTGGCAATGTCACCCTTGAGTCGGAGCCCAAGGATCTGGATGGACAGAATGGAGTTCTGTCAGAGAAGTGAACAGGAGTATCCTTCAGAGCAGAATCTGATGGATGAGATAGAGAGGAGTGAGTACGAAGTGTAGATGGCTTATTCAAGTTGATATTCGAACTGAGTAGCTATGATGATGTACATGGCTTTATATACTAATAGTAGCTAATTCCAAGTCAGGTTCCATTGGGTTCCGGTGTTGGTATTTGTTACCGAGTTCAGGGTCTAGATATTACAATGTGAAATACGGATGTGAAATGATAATGGTGAAATGAAATTAGTAGGTAATGGGAAGCGGCCAGAGTTCAGTGAGTAGCGTGATAGAATTTGTGGTTGGTTGAGGTGACACAGAGGCTGGTGGCATGTGCATAACAATTCCATATCTTGCATATACTTCATTGTGTAGTATTTTTGCCCATCCCTCAGATGTAAGTTCCATTGAATAAGCAATCATGATGATTGCCTTCAAGAAGCAGTCAACTATGACGATGATGGCATCATAGCTTTCACTTTTGGGAAGTCCCATTATCATGTCTACCAAGATGTGGGTCCATGGGGATGAAGGGATTTCATTTAGATAGAGTGAGGCTGCTCTTGGTTGTGTTGAAGTCTTTTCTCGCTGGCAGGTTTCACAAGCCTTGACATATCAGATGATATCATGGTCTATTTTTGACCACCAATAGTCTCTTAGGACCAATTCCTTGGTTTTTGCGATCTCTGGATGTCTGGCAGTCATGTGATCATGGCAGATGGTGATAATATCACCTTGCAGTCCCTGGTCTCTTGGGATATAGATTCACCCATCATAGCAGATCATTTCCCCTTCTTTTTTCAGTCCCTGCTCATGATTGAGGGATGAGGCAATCCTCTGATCCCATTTGTAGGCATTCCGAGTGGCACTCTTGATGTGTTTGTGTATCTCCTCTTCTATCAGCATTATCATTGTCTGGAAATGTTCTGGTCATAATACTATGACCTTCTTGTTGTTGTCTCCTCCTTGATTATAGTCTGTCCTGTGGCTGAGAAAATCAGCCTTTTTGTTTGTGGCTCCAGACTTGTGATGAAGGGTATATTCATACTCTGTTAGCTCTATTACCCATCTAGCTTATCATTGATTAAGCTTTTGGGGTTGTCGGAAGTATCAGAGATTCTGGTGATCAGTTCAGATCTTGAAAATTTGACTTGCTCCAATGAGATAATGCCATCATTCAGCAAGGGTGAGCATTATAGCGAGGAGTTCTTTGTCATAAATTTCATAGTTGCACTCTGTTACTATGAGTGCTTTTGACATAAAGGCAACAGGTCACCATCTGCCCTCCTGTTCTTGTGAGAGTATGGCTCTGATAGCACCTTCACTTGAGTTGGCCTCTACTCTGAACTTTCTGTTCTGGCTCAGTATAGCTAGAATGACATCTTTGGCTAGTCAGCATTTGAGGTCATTAAATGCTGTCTGTTGGGAAATTCTTCATGTCCATGGGAAATTCCTGGTTAATTGTGTCATAGGTCAGACTATTTTGCTGTAGTTGCAAATGAATTGTCAGTAGAAATTAGTGAATTCCAAAAAGGATTGTAGCTCCTTCTTCTTTGTTGGTTCTGGCCATTCAGTTATCTCTGCCACTTTGATGGGATCTATTCTAATGCTTCCTTTGCTGATAATGACTCTAAGGTATTCAGTTTCTAACACCTTGAATTCACATTTTTCAGCCTTGAGGAAGAGTCGATGTTTCCTCATCAGGGATAGTACTTATCGTACTATCCAATGATGCTCTTCTTTTGTTTTGGACATAATGAGTATGTTATCCAGGTAGATCGTTACCTTTCTGGTTGTGATGAGGTCCTTAAAGATGTCGTTCATCATCCATTGAAAGGTGGCCAGTGAGTTGGTAAGTCCAAAGAACATGACTGTTGGTTCAAATAAACCATGGTTAGTCCAAAAGGTGGCTTTCCATTCATCTCCTTCCTTAATGCATACGTTATTGTACCCTCACTGAACATCCAGTTTGATGTAGTATCTCGCACCTTGGAGTTTGTCTATTAACTCTGAGATTAAGAGGAGTGGATAACAATTCTTGATCATCATCTCATTGAGTTTTCAGTAGTCTTGTATGGGTCGAAGCTTTCCATCCTTCTTTTTGATGAAAAAGAAGGATGATGCTATCAGTGATTTTGATGGTCAGATCCTTCCACTGGATAAGTTCTCCTTGAGGAACTTGTTCAGCTCTTGTTGTTTGTTACTGCCTAGTGGATAACACTTGCAGTTTAGGTTGGTGTTGGAATTGGGAATTAACTCAATTGCATAGTCCCAGGGTTTCAGTTCAGGTAGTTCATCAAAACTCTCTTTTTCAAATAAATCCTGATAATCCTGTGCCTATTTGGGTACCATTTCTTCAAATGTCTTTTCCTCCTTTTTGGCATTGGCATTGGCAGCTAGGTCATTAGCATGGTGAATCGCTTTGATGCTAATGGCCCTTTATAGGTTAATAGCAAGAATGGTTTCACCATCTTCCATCTCTTGATCCCATCAGTCTTCAGGATCTTTGTCTGGTAATTCAAATGGAATTTTTCAGCATCAGCATCAGGCAAAAGTGATGTGTCCAGTTTTCTAATTGATCAACGGATTATGCCTGATTAATTAATCATGGCCAAGAAATATTTCTTTAGTTCCTAGATCAGTTACTGTCAGGTCGATTCACTCTGAATGATCTCCAATAGTGAGTCTAAGCTTGACATATTTGGTGATTGACCCAGCCTGGTTCTTTGTTCCATTGGCATTATAAACTGGAATGGGTGCCACCATTGCTCATGTGGGCAGCTGATGTTTGTCAACAAGAGCTCAATTAATGGAACTTCCTATGCAGCCACTGTCAATCAAGGCAGTGACTGCATAGGTAGATTGGAATGTTAATGTCTCGATCTGGGCTTTGGCTATCTTGAAGTCAAAAGATCTATATAACTTCAACTGAAGGAGAATAGTAAAAGCACTCTCTATTGATTAAGTTCTAAATGAGCAGCAAGTTATTCAAGCTAAACAATATTCTCTTGCTTAGAATATACAAGCAGCACTCATTAATCACTAAGATTAAATCAAATGTAAAATATCTTTTTTCAGAAAAGTTTAAAGATTGTGAAAAATAGTTTTAGAATTAAGTGAGGATGATTATTCAAAAAGCTGACTAATGCAAAGAGATAGATATTGCTTCAGATTGAGATGTTTTGATGTTTGACTCTTATATTTAAAAGATTAATTGCAATTTATATAATTCTGAGATTACAAAAGAATATTTTTACTAAGCCCAATTTTGCTTTTCAGTCTGAGTTCAGAGGCTATATCTATGTTGACTGGATAAAACATCAAGACCTTTGGCTTGGATTCAGTAATTTCAAAACTGCATATTCTGGCTTTCTGCAAGTTAAAATAAAGCTGGTTGACATTGAGCTTTCTGCTGCTCTCAGTGGAAGAGTTTGTTTAAAGAATCTATTTACTAGTATGAGTAGGAGGAAACACTTACAGAGATATATGAAAGAGTCTAAACAACATGTAATTCTTCAAGAAGCAAGTATAATTTTATGGGCCAGTGCAATTTATGACATGAGCATGAATATGATGGCTACCAGAGCACTATCACTCAGAAAGTCACCTGATCAAATTTCTGACTTACAGTTTGTAGATACAGATATGTTATTATTCTAGTCAAATGAATAGTTTTTTGTGCTGATGATTCTTTGAATCCATTTAACTAGCACAGAGAGAGTAAGTCTAGCATATGAAATATAAATATTTTGCTATCAAATTACTCTACAATAGATTAAAGCTTCAAGTCTTATTTTTACTCTTGTAATTATTGTCTCATGTCCACTGCATCATACTGTGCTTGGAATCTTCTATATATCAAAATTTGATATTTATATTCAAGCTTAATGATGAGCTTAGTCAGACTATTATTTAAATAGATAAAAAATGATATCAAGAGCAGAATCCTCTGTGCTTCATAGCTGGCAATGGAACAAGGCTCCAATAGAGAGACAATGTAAGTATTCACTCATTTGGACACAGCAATAGTAGAATGACTGTGTATTGAATAAACTATATCTAATAAAGAAATGATGTAAGTATTCACTATGAATGAGCATAAATAATAGTTATAGATATTATGATGGTATACATATACCTCAATCAGAAACAGAAATGATAGAATGACTGAGGTATGTGGATAGTTACAGGTAAAGTATATAAATAATTATAAGAACAGGAGGTTGATATAAAAGATAAACAATTGAAAGTGAAACATACTAGTATAAGATATAGATATCTTCTAACACTTCTCTATATCTGAACTATGTCATTGCAATAATATTCAGAGCCTCTAAATATTGGTTATGCATATCACAAGCTAACAGCTTGGTGAATATATCTGCCAAATTTGAGTCATCTTGAATGAACTCAATCTTTAAGTTACTATCTTGAACATGCTCCTGAATATTGATATATTTGATCTTGTAATAAAACTTCATGTTCAACATCAGAGCCACTGCCTTTTAGTTGTCTCTATAAAGTAAAGCTGGACAAGGCTGCAGAAGTTAGACTTCTTTTATCTATAACATCATCCACATCATCTGCTGTGTTATATGAGTTAGTGAGATGTATTGGACCTCAATTATCAAAAGTGTCACCATTATCTGATATTTCAAGCTCTAGCAGACAGGATCTCCAGCCATCATAAACATATAGTGAGATGTTGAACACATTATATCTCAACATTCACCATTTGTCTTCCTCCTTGATTCAAACATTATTATATCTCCATCTGACATCAAGTTTAGAATAATACTGGGCACTTCACAGTGTGTCTATCAGTTCCAAAATGAGAGAAAGGAGATACTGGTTCTTAATTGTTATTTTATCCAGTTTCTGACAGTCTTGAACCAGTTGCAACTTTCTGTCCTTTTTTTTGACAAAAAAGAAGAGAGATACCATAAGTGACTTTAATAGTCAAATGCACCTGCTAAACAAGTTCTTATCCAGAAACTTGTTGAGTTCTTGCTATTCCAGATAGCTGAGAAGATACATCTTACAGTCCAGATTAGCATTTACATTCAGGATTAGTTTGATAACATGGTCTCAAGGTTTTAGTTTGAGTAGTTCATCAAAGTTCTCCTTGTCAAATGGATTCTAGTAGTCTCATGCCCATTCAGATACTATTTCCTCAAATATTTTAGTCTCTTTCTTAGCATTGGATCTTGCAGCTCCATATTGACAGCAAGGATAGTCTCTCCATCCTCTATCTTCTGGTCTCACTGATTCTCTGGATTCTCATCTAGTAACTTGAAGAGTGTCTTGTGGCACTAGCAGTAGACAAAGTGTTATGATTTCTTATCATTTTTCTTTCTTTTTCTGTCTTTTACCTCTATTTATGCTTGGTCAGAGCATTTAGACCAGTGCTTAAAACCATGGGACAATCTTAGTCAGCACACCATTGTCTTATAGTACACAACAATATTCTGACAATAAGACAACTCCTCTTTTGTAGGTAACCACAATACTCTAGGATAATAGGTATGATAGCACAGACATTCACAACTAGTAGCACTATACTTAGCCTGGACAAATGGTATATAAGTAGCATAGTCAATGCTGTATATCTCTAGTCTCAAACTATTCTTTATTCTACCATTTTATTTGAGTCAACTAAGCATTGATCTTGAGATATAACATCTCTAAACACACTAAAGTAGACTTGAGCATGACTGTACAAACATAATACAGTACTCATTTATCATATTATTGATCACATATCACTTGGATCTAACAATTAGTTTGAGACTTCTATTTTCCTTTTCTTATGCCTATCAAGAATGAAGGAGACCAAATACCATCTATCAATATTACAACCACTGATCTCACTGATGACTTCTGTAAACTATTAGCCTCTATTATAAGAATGCTTCTAGGTCTACTTGCTATTATCCAACTTTGTCATGGACATCAATTAATTACAGCTTAGGTAGTCAGACACTACCATTCCTTTAGACAAATCCAACAGATACTATGCAATGTCACTCCTGACCTCCCCCTCTATAACATTCCTCTCTCTACTAGAACCTCCTTCCAGCCTGTGTTCAGAACTGTACCTGAAGCTGAGCCTAGTCATGTGAATGAAGGGCACACTATGGAAGAAGAAAGACTCTAGCAGCCAGCCAGACCTCCTTAAGCAGCTAGCTGATACAGTGAGCCTTGAAACATAGAGTTCTGAAACCCTTGGATCCTGTCACATTTCTCTCCAGTCTTGGACCATGAAGATGAGAATCTCTCTGATGACTTCTTTGAGGAGTCACCATCCTCCAACCCTTCCACTGCTCTTCATGAGCTCAGCATTAGAGATCATGCCAGAGACTCTATTGATGAAGTTATAAGACTTGCAGGAAGAGGGTCTAGGTATATTATCCTCCAAGAAAGTCTATTCCCTCAATCTCTAGTTCTCTCCCCTCAACTCCCAGCTACTTTGAGAAAACCCTTGCTCAGTATTCTGCATGAATAGAGGTTGAGCAGTGAGAAAGAGAAGGATATGACCCCTCCAAAGAAGAGCAAGACCATCTAGAGCAAGAAGCTGAGGATGCATACTATGGCAAGCAGTACAGACAGCATGAGAGAGAAATACAGGCAGCAGAGTGGAGCTTGGCCTCACCTGAGCATTATAGATTATATGAAGGAGCAGATGGAGACCTATTTGCTGGAATACTAGCCAATGAGACCCAGTGAATTGAGGTTGTAAACCTTCCACTCCCTAGCCTTACAAACAGCAATAACAGTGGACTCCATGAGTGGAGTTCAGATAATGAAAATGACCCTTGATCAGGATCATGTGATGTTCTCACTGCAGACAAGGTCTGTCAGCTTGGCAATGACTACAAGTCCCCTCCTCCCACTTATGAAGAAAGCACCAGTGACAGCTCTCTTCTCTCTGATGCCAGTTCAATCCTTGAGAGCTATAGAATCTGAGTACTCTGAGAGGTCAGGATATCTGATAGGGCCCTCTGACAATTCTTACATAGACATATCACTGCCCTCTTCCTTGATGAACAGTTCTATAGTGACTTCTGCTGATATAGTCAGAGAGTGGAGAGAGAAAGAGTACATGGGACAGACCAGAGAGTCAGACCTTTCTGACCTCATCAGCAGCCTCCTATTAGAACCTTCAGCACAGACATCTGACCCTGAACCAACTGGAAGTTTTCCAGCAACAGTCAGAGCTCTCAAAGAGTCTATCTATGATCTGCCCACTGACTTTCTTGAGAAGAGTGAGGAGGACAATATGAGGAAAGAGGAAAATGAGAAGAATGAGAAGGATCTTCAAGCTGAAATTGACTCCTGGATACAGTATAGAGATACTGACAAGAAAGAACTCAAGAAGAAAATCCAGCAGACCAGAGAGGAGAAATTTGAAAGACTATATCATGAGGAAATCATGACTTTATGAAAGGAAATCAGCTGGCTAATAACCTCTCTGGGTAGAAGGTATCCAGCTGCTAATAATGATGAGAAAGGACATATTTTACAATATGTGGTAACTGACCATGCAATTTATATTTATAATAGAACACATCTTGAAGATCAACTAAAGGCTTTACTGCCTTATAGATATGAGATCCAACTAATGCTAAACACATCACTGGTAATACCAAGGCATACTATATATATAGCACCATCTCTCTGAACTACTCAATTCTGACCCTCTCATCCTGCTATGCCAAGCCAAGGAGCTGACCTGCAGCCTATATGGCCAAAGTGTTATGTGCATGCCACTGGCCTCCATGTCACCTCAACCAACTGCAAATCCAATCACACTATCCACTGGACTCTGACTGCTTCCCATTACCTACTAATTTCATTTCACCATTATCATTTCACATCCGTATTTCACATTGTAATATCTAGACCCTGAACTCGGTAACAAATACCAACACCGGAACCCAATGGAACCTGACTTAGAATTAGCTACTATTAGTATATAAAGCCATGTACATCATCATAGCTACTCAGTTCGAATATCAACTTGAATAAGCCATCTACACTTCGTACTCACTCCTCTCTATCTCATCCATCAGATTCTGCTCTGAAGGATACTCCTGTTCACTTCTCTGACAGAACTCCATTCTGTCCATCCAGATCCTTGGGCTCCGACTCAAGGGTGACATTGCCAATAGCTTCGTCAACGCCCACACACTCCACTGGACTCTGTGCGTGCACTCAAGCCCACTCGATTGGCATGTTCCTAACAGTATATTCGAACTCAAACTCTTGAGTCAAAAATTTTATCATGTCCATCACATTTACCGAACCCACAGAGACTGATCCTGAACAAAGGCAGCCCACCTATCCAAACATGTTTTCCATGGAAGACATTCCGGCATCTGCCTCAAAGGAACAACCAGGCCTGTTC
>NW_025064987.1:0-11673 GCF_019112545.1 Guyanagaster necrorhizus
ACCTCAACTGTATTTGGTGATTGTGTATTGAGTGGTTAGGTGTTGGTGATTGAGAGTTCATTCCTCATTCACTTCTCTTAGTCACTTAGCCGTTACCAAGCACATCACCATGTCTCCGGTAAAGTCTCAATCCTTAGAGAGGATCACGGTTAACTTTTATCCATCATACTCTTTCGCTCAAGCCAACCAGATCTCAATATTGTGTTCCATGTTTCCAGGGTTAAGGTGGATATCCCGACAAAGAGAACCGTCAAACGGCTCTTTCAAATCGTCATAGGAGAGTCGAAGAGATAGAACAGTTTTGTAGCCTTCGTTCCTTCTGAATTGATCCAGAGGGTCGATGTGGTAGAAGGAAAAATTCCGCGTCGGTCGAAATAACACATTGGCGTACCCCAGGTAGAGGTTCATCATGGACACCTCACCTCGCGTGCCCCGGGTGTCCGTTTGCCTTTGGTAAAGGCATTAAAAGCAGCAGAAGCCTTGACGGAGGTCTCTTTCGATGGCCTTGGTGTTGGGAATGTTGTAGACCTTCCATGGTTTCAGATAACATCCTTGACGGACATTCGCGCAAAGGAAGGTCGTTCTAGGATGTTCACACAAATACTCTCTGTGTCTCCTCATCTCAAAACGTCGCACTTCGAAAATAGTCCATGCTGAATTGAAATCGCTCACTACCTCTTCCAGCTTTATGTTGAAAATGTAGAATGTCCTCAGTTGATATCTTTGACCGCCACTCGTTCGTTACCGCATATCGACCGGGACATCAAAGAGCTGATCACTCTTCTCAATGCTCTCTCCGACTTCTGCATATCGATAACTCCGATATGAACACCCAATTTCGGAGTATCCTTGCTTCTACGCCGGAACTTGTCCAACTGGAATTTTGCTTTACGAAATGGAGCCCATCAATGGCCCAAGGCCTGACCACATTTATCCTCCGTACGGAAACAGTGAATGAAAGCCGCCGTCAGAAGACCTCCCATACATTACGGATCACTGGGATGCGCGATTCGACCAGGAAGATCATCTACGGATATATGTGTAAAAAATATACAGAGAATTGTAGAAACATTTGCAGTGAATCAGCATATTTTAACCTCATATTATTGTATGTTTGAGTGTCAGAATTGGTAATTTTGCTGCAGAGGTTCTCCTTTCAGTATCTTTGTGACTGTCATGACTTCGGAAACTGTCGCGCGACCCGCCCAACACAGTCTCCTTTTATGGTGTGAACATTACCCGTGTTCTTCTTTAACGTTCTTTCACCTCGACTCTCGCCATCGCCACGTCGCATCGCATTCTGAGACACTGAATTTTTTCTACCTGATACACTTGCTGGCCTTGCTAGTCTGGAATTTTCAACAATTCTCTCTGCATCCCAGACGCGAATCTTTTCACACCGATGGAGCGAGGAGTGACATGTTTATCCTGCTTCGGAAAGGGTTACTTGCCGCCTAGTAAGATGTCGTTTCTTCTCAATTGTACCGTCGAGTGCTGATGACGTGCCAGAAAGTATAGAAACCAGTGCTGCGGAGATCCGCATGCACATCAACGACAACGAGCACCGCATCCGTCTTCTGAAATCAGAGTGCATCACGCTTAGGAAAAAAAATGAAGAACTTGGTCGAAATCTCGCTTGTTTATTATCTCCTCCCGATGCGACGCCCAACAACCGTTTTCCACCTGAAGTGCTAAGCGAAATATTCGGGATGGCGTTAGACGGCGAATCTTTCAATGCGTCAGATACAGAGAAGGGTCCTTGGGCGCTCAGCCATGTATGCCATTCATGGAGATCTGCGGCATGTGGTGATTCTACGCTCTGGACGTCTTTCCTCATCGGCGACAGCTCAGTCTGTGTTCCCTACTACTCGACAACCCCCTCGTCTATGCCTAAACCTCGGAAAGATCCTGTTTCTCTATTATCGACTGTGCTATCTCGTTCGAATCAACGCGATATCAGCGTTGCGTTCAATATCTCTAACAGCAAGGTCGATATCCAGACGAAGGCGACGATAAAAACGCTCCTACGGAACATCATCGAGCACTCGACGCGGTGGAAGGATATCAGCTTCTGCATGCCCTCTGAATTAGTCCTCATGCTGAATGACGTGGAAGGCAACGTCCCTCATCTGACGAAGCTACACGTCGCCTCATCTCGTTCCTCCACCGTTCCTTTACCTTCAATAACCGCTTTCAAGGCAGCGCCGGTCTTGAAGGAAGTTTCTTTCGAAGGAATTGGTGTCCACAAGTTCGCAGGTCTGCAATGGTCTCAGGTGACGTCCCTGACGGACATTCAGGAGGGCACGGGTAGCTGCAGAACATACACGGATATCTTATTTTCGGCTCCTCATCTTCGAACGTTGATCTTCAAATATCGTTCCGAAGGTCCTCTCCTGCAGAGCCAGGATCCCATTTTCCACCCCGGCTTGCAGTCCCTCACCGTCTGTTCCAGCATTTTCATGGAGGAAGTGCAGCTTCCGCACTTGACGAGCTTGACGGTGAGGCCTCGAATAGAAAATTACATCATCAATTATTCCATCAGCACGTTGATCGCTTCGTCTGGATGCTCGCTCCTATTTCTGCATGTGGACTTTCCTGTTATAGACATCGACTTTTTCGACATCCTTCGTTCTACACCGGAGCTCACTCATCTGAAACTTCATTATCCCCAGTGGCACTTCTCGAATGACGAAGCTCTTAACGATTTCGTGCTTGGTATGGACGAAACACTTTTTGACACTCTGGAGTACGAACTTTTGCCTGTGCTGGAGTCGCTAGAGATCACGATACAGGCAGACGAGGATCGGCTATCCCTGTCTACGTTTACCTTCCTCAATTCGTATTTTCTTGACATGGTTTTTGCGAGGTTGACGGTCGGCGCACTGCGGTCTATGAAGTTTGAGGCTGATACTGAAAGGTTGTTGGGGGATCTTGCCTTCAACGATATTATTCGGCTTAGAAAGATGAAGGACGAGGGGGTCAATATAAGTATTTGTACAACGTCGAGAGAGAGATGTTATGTCACTGGTCATTGGGATCCACGGTTTTTTCAGGAAGACCACCGTCGCGTTTACGTATGAAAGGAGTTACTTCTTTAGCTACTGAGTTTACTAGTTCTCACATGCGATGACGGAAATACCAATGTGTTTTACTTGCCTGCCCTACTACTCAGAACCTCGAAATGCCTGTAAATCTTGGCTGATAGTCGTATTTAGCTTCAAAATATGACGAGAAACTGGATTGCTAGTATGAGTCAGTCTGAGTATTACTGACAGTACGCGACGCGGGACCGAATCACGTGGGCGTGACATACCCGCGTTTCTATTTTCAAATTGCAATCCAACTCCTCCCATCCAACAGTGGATGATGGCCTGCGAAGTGCTGCACGTTTTTCTAGTTGGATCAAAAAAAAGTGATCTCATGTACGATCCTACCTAGCCTTGACATTTTGTGTGCTGGGCCGCAGACTTTTTTTTTTTACGTGCTTCACTGTGTTCCCCTCGTCTCGCAGCATCACTAATATTACCCGACTGCTTGGAGACTATCTTGGCGGCCTCCGGGTGGCGTACTGCTGGTGAGTCATTCCACGACGGCGCTGGATGATATAGGCGCTTGCGACTTGAGCGCCCTCCATGCGTGAGTCAGGTTGTTAAACAGCAGTGCCTTTCTCTTTCTGGATGACTCGCACGCTGTCTATCTAGCCGCCCGGTTGTTGTATGACTCGGTGCGGGGCTTCCTGTGTTGACTCAGGCGTGGTTTCTCATACTTAAAATGGGTGCGCCGTGGGCTTTTTTACGTCTACTTATGCCTTCGTACTCTCTTCAGTTACCGCAGCGATCCTGGGGACCGGGATGCTCCTGGTCGGCGGGCGAGATGTGCCTCGTCGTCTACATGGAGAATCGCCGGCAGATGATTGCCGCGTACCTGTGTCTCGTTTCGCGTATGTTCGCGTTTCCTTTCCTTGGGGGTTTTTTTTTCTGATTGTGATGTTAGATATTAGCAATGGCGCTAACGGCGTGAGTTGTATTTCGGCAATTTTGGATAGATCTGTAGTGTTGATGTGCTTTATCGATAGCCATTGAACCCGAATTTCTGGAAGCCTTGTGGGCTCTTGCGGTAGCGTTTGCTATCTAATGATGTACGGGCTCGCCTCTCGTATGGTCTTTTCGCGTGCTGATTCCCGTTCTAGCGCGAATCATCGCTACGACGTGTGTTGCTCACCCATCTCATGCCCTCGAGCCTCGACTAATGTCTCTCGCTGAGAATCGTCGGTACTTCCAGTTTGAGTGATTATGAGTTCTTCCACGGAGTGGCGTCGAACCAGGAAAGGGGCGCCTTGTTCCAACGAGGCCGATCAGATGAGGATGAGGTGCATCGAATGGTCTATATTAAGGAGGGGTCGAGCACTAACAGGGATGTGATCGTGCGATTCTGGAGATGTTCAGTCAATGTAAGACTGTTAATTGTAATTAGCATTCATATACAATAGAGCGTGGTGATACCTAGCAGATAATACGTGATTTGATCGATGTAATACTTGAAATAAGGGAGATGAAGATGAAGGAGACTTCGGACCCTATATATATATTTATTGGATATTGAACAATGGGATGATCTTCGACCCAAGGCTCAAAGAGGCACAAGCATAGACAAAACATCAGTCGCACATTTGTGTCAAAGGGGACAAACAATCATCGGGCACGACAACATTATGCAGTCGGATTGCGTTGTCTTGAGCGGTCAAGTATCATCTGAAAACTGAAGACCCTCGCACCGCAAACGGATGTGGTTCATTCAGGGTCCTGTAGCCACTTCTTCACTTTCCTCGCAAAAAGGGCCACTTTATTTGCTCGAGTCCCTGCACCAAGGCTTCTTCACACTATGGGCGCATAAGAATGCTAACTTCCAAGACAGTAAGATGCTTCGTCAGCAATATTTCATTGCTGATAGGGTATCGTTGGATAGGCTATTCGGTATCATTGTCAATGCGCCGCTTCATAAATAGCGCTGGATGCACGAGATTCCATAGAACCATCGCCGCCACCATCATCGCCGCATCCATGGCAACTATAATCAGCTATTAACCAATATGGACGGGACTGAGGAGGTGGAGGCCCTACCAACAAACCGCTCAGTGTCCATATACCTCCCAAATATTCCATAGCTGAGCTCAAGGGTTCTGTATATCGTGCTACGAGCACCGATTAATATTGGAATTCACATGGTTTGTACGAGAGGTATCTTACCGAACAAAGATGCAGGACATATCCAACATCAGGACCACGCTCAATACGAGGACCTGTTTGTCCCATGGAGCACGGGGAATGATTGTTCCCTGAGAGCTTTCCAATGCTTCGCTACTGGGCGAGTCGAGGGAATGTCGGATAAAGAAGAATACGGAGAAGATGAAATACAGGACGAGGGCGGCTAATAAGAATGCTCAATAGTGAAGGTAATATGAGGAGTAGGAAGGGCAGACCCAAGTGAATGGCAACGCCAGCAAGAATGACGTTGACACCCTATTAATTTTTATCAACATAGCGGGATTGTGTAGCGGGGCGGAAGCGCATACTGTGTTGACCTGGTCCAAATTTAAGCGTGGAACGGCGGCGAGGGAGATACCCAGTCCGACTATCATCAGGATCGCTGCAATCGCAGCCTAAGAGTTAAGTCAAAATAAATTGGTGGTACCCCAAAGAGGTAGAGTACTCACAAAGATGGCGAATATAATCAGGTCTGACGAAAGATGAGATGAACAATACGCCGGGAAGAAACAGGTATAGCTGACAGTACTGAGGCTTGAGGGGACTGTACCATGGACCCAACCGCTGAACAATCCGAACGAAAATCACGATGTTGGCAGCAAAAAGGAAAATCGGCGCAACCATGAGGCAGAAGTACCTAGCGAAAGACAGTCAGAAAAGCCTGTTGCTCAGGAGAAGGATAAGAAAACGTACTGGACTTCGAAGGGTCGCAGAAGAAAAACATTGTTGTATGACCACAACCGGCAGCTCCATCCTACAATCTCGGCAACGCCGCACAGGAAGATAGTATGAAAGACCCATAGTTGGCGCAAAACGATCGCTTGGCCGAAATGAAAAGCTGGAGAAGAGATCAATATCAGAGAAGAGAAGGAGAAGGAGCACTTACCCGTGGAAACTGAGAAAAAGACCAAAAAGATGATACAGGCCGTTTGTTCTGGGACATAGCCATAAAGACTGATGGGCAGGCGGGAGATAAAAGTAGAGGATTCCATGGCCGAAAGCTGGAATGGAGCAATCCTTCCATGCTTTTATAGGATAGGCCACCGACGATAACTTGGCTTGGCCAGCCGAATAATGCAGCAGGATGGGGTTGACACGGGGCACTTTTTTTCATTCTCCGAGAGAGAAGTGCGAAGACGCATGTGCTACAATCCAAAGGTAAGAATAGTACGGCACAGCAGGAATGTTTATGCGAACCATAGTGCCGGCCTTCCCGGATATCGTACTGTTTTGGTCCCTGCTGTCCGTAAATGGTCCTTGATGCATTGATGGTGCGACAGTAGAAGGAATGAGGAAACTGCACTTCGCTGAGCAATGAAAGGGCCTATCTTATAGGCACAAGTCATGACTAACGCACCATTACTCGAACCATTCCGCTTGCCACAGAATAATACCGGCACCCGAAAAGTTGATGCGGGGACCTTGGGTCGACGTCGGAAATGACTGTTGATACGATTACGGTAGTTCCGGCATCGTCACACGGCATAAATAATGTGAGGACAACGCTGAAGTAACGTCCGATACTACATGGGCCATGGCCATGGAGTAGGATGGTAATGGTGAAGAAGCAAGAATGAGCCTGAGAAAAAATGGAATTTGGTCACGAAGCCGAAGATGCCGCGGCATCTGCCGCTTTTCTTCAACCGAACCGCCAGCGGCCAGATTCCTTGCAAATCCCCTGCTCATTTAGTAACCCGAAAAATTGTCCGCTGAAAAACCATAGGCTTACGTACTCAAAGCCGCAACATTAACGTGTACCAAGACATGGTACGCACCTGGCAGATCCATAAATAGTCGTTTTCATCTAACATAGCATCACTCGGAATCAAAATCCCACTTCTCTACCACCGTATGTTCGGTGCCGACCAGCATTGCAAACATTATGCCATTGATTTCGGTTCTTCGCATCATGTACCCAAAGAGCCGAATCTCGCCTTGAACATCTTTTTGTGTCACCAGGAATTCTCAGATATTCAAAATCACGGAGCGAAGGACATTTGTTAGAATGACGGTTCGTGGAGGTGTATAGTAAACTACTTAAGGAGATATATGAATAAGGAAGAGATCTAAACTACACTTTGAATGAGGATATGCTATGTACGTAAGGGATGAAAATATTCTGAATTCGTCAGTCCGTTCCAGGAGCAATGAATAAGGATACAATGGATAGTACAATACCATGAGATGGGTGAGCAACACACGTCGTAGCGATGATTCGCGCTAGAACGGGAATCAGCACGCGAAAAGACCATACGAGAGGCGAGCCCGTACATCATTAGATAGCAAACGCTACCGCAAGAGCCCACAAGGCTTCCAGAAATTCGGGTTCAATGGCTATCGATAAAGCACATCAACACTACAGATCTATCCAAAATTGCCGAAATACAACTCACGCCGTTAGCGCCATTGCTAATATCTAACATCACAATCAGAAAAAAAAACCCCCAAGGAAAGGAAACGCGAACATACGCGAAACGAGACACAGGTACGCGGCAATCATCTGCCGGCGATTCTCCATGTAGACGACGAGGCACATCTCGCCCGCCGACCAGGAGCATCCCGGTCCCCAGGATCGCTGCGGTAACTGAAGAGAGTACGAAGGCATAAGTAGACGTAAAAAAGCCCACGGCGCACCCATTTTAAGTATGAGAAACCACGCCTGAGTCAACACAGGAAGCCCCGCACCGAGTCATACAACAACCGGGCGGCTAGATAGACAGCGTGCGAGTCATCCAGAAAGAGAAAGGCACTGCTGTTTAACAACCTGACTCACGCATGGAGGGCGCTCAAGTCGCAAGCGCCTATATCATCCAGCGCCGTCGTGGAATGACTCACCAGCAGTACGCCACCCGGAGGCCGCCAAGATAGTCTCCAAGCAGTCGGGTAATATTAGTGATGCTGCGAGACGAGGGGAACACAGTGAAGCACGTAAAAAAAAAAAGTCTGCGGCCCAGCACACAAAATGTCAAGGCTAGGTAGGATCGTACATGAGATCACTTTTTTTTGATCCAACTAGAAAAACGTGCAGCACTTCGCAGGCCATCATCCACTGTTGGATGGGAGGAGTTGGATTGCAATTTGAAAATAGAAACGCGGGTATGTCACGCCCACGTGATTCGGTCCCGCGTCGCGTACTGTCAGTAATACTCAGACTGACTCATACTAGCAATCCAGTTTCTCGTCATATTTTGAAGCTAAATACGACTATCAGCCAAGATTTACAGGCATTTCGAGGTTCTGAGTAGTAGGGCAGGCAAGTAAAACACATTGGTATTTCCGTCATCGCATGTGAGAACTAGTAAACTCAGTAGCTAAAGAAGTAACTCCTTTCATACGTAAACGCGACGGTGGTCTTCCTGAAAAAACCGTGGATCCCAATGACCAGTGACATAACATCTCTCTCTCGACGTTGTACAAATACTTATATTGACCCCCTCGTCCTTCATCTTTCTAAGCCGAATAATATCGTTGAAGGCAAGATCCCCCAACAACCTTTCAGTATCAGCCTCAAACTTCATAGACCGCAGTGCGCCGACCGTCAACCTCGCAAAAACCATGTCAAGAAAATACGAATTGAGGAAGGTAAACGTAGACAGGGATAGCCGATCCTCGTCTGCCTGTATCGTGATCTCTAGCGACTCCAGCACAGGCAAAAGTTCGTACTCCAGAGTGTCAAAAAGTGTTTCGTCCATACCAAGCACGAAATCGTTAAGAGCTTCGTCATTCGAGAAGTGCCACTGGGGATAATGAAGTTTCAGATGAGTGAGCTCCGGTGTAGAACGAAGGATGTCGAAAAAGTCGATGTCTATAACAGGAAAGTCCACATGCAGAAATAGGAGCGAGCATCCAGACGAAGCGATCAACGTGCTGATGGAATAATTGATGATGTAATTTTCTATTCGAGGCCTCACCGTCAAGCTCGTCAAGTGCGGAAGCTGCACTTCCTCCATGAAAATGCTGGAACAGACGGTGAGGGACTGCAAGCCGGGGTGGAAAATGGGATCCTGGCTCTGCAGGAGAGGACCTTCGGAACGATATTTGAAGATCAACGTTCGAAGATGAGGAGCCGAAAATAAGATATCCGTGTATGTTCTGCAGCTACCCGTGCCCTCCTGAATGTCCGTCAGGGACGTCACCTGAGACCATTGCAGACCTGCGAACTTGTGGACACCAATTCCTTCGAAAGAAACTTCCTTCAAGACCGGCGCTGCCTTGAAAGCGGTTATTGAAGGTAAAGGAACGGTGGAGGAACGAGATGAGGCGACGTGTAGCTTCGTCAGATGAGGGACGTTGCCTTCCACGTCATTCAGCATGAGGACTAATTCAGAGGGCATGCAGAAGCTGATATCCTTCCACCGCGTCGAGTGCTCGATGATGTTCCGTAGGAGCGTTTTTATCGTCGCCTTCGTCTGGATATCGACCTTGCTGTTAGAGATATTGAACGCAACGCTGATATCGCGTTGATTCGAACGAGATAGCACAGTCGATAATAGAGAAACAGGATCTTTCCGAGGTTTAGGCATAGACGAGGGGGTTGTCGAGTAGTAGGGAACACAGACTGAGCTGTCGCCGATGAGGAAAGACGTCCAGAGCGTAGAATCACCACATGCCGCAGATCTCCATGAATGGCATACATGGCTGAGCGCCCAAGGACCCTTCTCTGTATCTGACGCATTGAAAGATTCGCCGTCTAACGCCATCCCGAATATTTCGCTTAGCACTTCAGGTGGAAAACGGTTGTTGGGCGTCGCATCGGGAGGAGATAATAAACAAGCGAGATTTCGACCAAGTTCTTCATTTTTTTTCCTAAGCGTGATGCACTCTGATTTCAGAAGACGGATGCGGTGCTCGTTGTCGTTGATGTGCATGCGGATCTCCGCAGCACTGGTTTCTATACTTTCTGGCACGTCATCAGCACTCGACGGTACAATTGAGAAGAAACGACATCTTACTAGGCGGCAAGTAACCCTTTCCGAAGCAGGATAAACATGTCACTCCTCGCTCCATCGGTGTGAAAAGATTCGCGTCTGGGATGCAGAGAGAATTGTTGAAAATTCCAGACTAGCAAGGCCAGCAAGTGTATCAGGTAGAAAAAATTCAGTGTCTCAGAATGCGATGCGACGTGGCGATGGCGAGAGTCGAGGTGAAAGAACGTTAAAGAAGAACACGGGTAATGTTCACACCATAAAAGGAGACTGTGTTGGGCGGGTCGCGCGACAGTTTCCGAAGTCATGACAGTCACAAAGATACTGAAAGGAGAACCTCTGCAGCAAAATTACCAATTCTGACACTCAAACATACAATAATATGAGGTTAAAATATGCTGATTCACTGCAAATGTTTCTACAATTCTCTGTATATTTTTTACACATATATCCGTAGATGATCTTCCTGGTCGAATCGCGCATCCCAGTGATCCGTAATGTATGGGAGGTCTTCTGACGGCGGCTTTCATTCACTGTTTCCGTACGGAGGATAAATGTGGTCAGGCCTTGGGCCATTGATGGGCTCCATTTCGTAAAGCAAAATTCCAGTTGGACAAGTTCCGGCGTAGAAGCAAGGATACTCCGAAATTGGGTGTTCATATCGGAGTTATCGATATGCAGAAGTCGGAGAGAGCATTGAGAAGAGTGATCAGCTCTTTGATGTCCCGGTCGATATGCGGTAACGAACGAGTGGCGGTCAAAGATATCAACTGAGGACATTCTACATTTTCAACATAAAGCTGGAAGAGGTAGTGAGCGATTTCAATTCAGCATGGACTATTTTCGAAGTGCGACGTTTTGAGATGAGGAGACACAGAGAGTATTTGTGTGAACATCCTAGAACGACCTTCCTTTGCGCGAATGTCCGTCAAGGATGTTATCTGAAACCATGGAAGGTCTACAACATTCCCAACACCAAGGCCATCGAAAGAGACCTCCGTCAAGGCTTCTGCTGCTTTTAATGCCTTTACCAAAGGCAAACGGACACCCGGGGCACGCGAGGTGAGGTGTCCATGATGAACCTCTACCTGGGGTACGCCAATGTGTTATTTCGACCGACGCGGAATTTTTCCTTCTACCACATCGACCCTCTGGATCAATTCAGAAGGAACGAAGGCTACAAAACTGTTCTATCTCTTCGACTCTCCTATGACGATTTGAAAGAGCCGTTTGACGGTTCTCTTTGTCGGGATATCCACCTTAACCCTGGAAACATGGAACACAATATTGAGATCTGGTTGGCTTGAGCGAAAGAGTATGATGGATAAAAGTTAACCGTGATCCTCTCTAAGGATTGAGACTTTACCGGAGACATGGTGATGTGCTTGGTAACGGCTAAGTGACTAAGAGAAGTGAATGAGGAATGAACTCTCAATCACCAACACCTAACCACTCAATACACAATCACCAAATACAGTTGAGGT
>NW_025064988.1:0-2179 GCF_019112545.1 Guyanagaster necrorhizus
TCGACCGGCAAGAAGATCACGACGGGGTCGGAGCATCCGCCTCCCCCCAAGTATATACCCAGGGCGCGTCGACGAGTACCCGACGCAACGAAGCCTGGGGGCAGTGGTCGCCCGAAGCCGAAAGACAAGGGCAAGGGAAGAGCAGGGAAGTAGTAGTCGCTGGGCGCACCCCGACTAATTTCAGGTATGACATTGCCGCTACGTATCCCGACTGGTTGCTCACAGTACCATATCCGGTAGCTTTAAATTTTGTACATTTACATACGCCTATTGATATTTTATTGGCGGCTCAGTATCGTAATTCAGTACATAAGTCACCGGGTGTCTCTATCCCGAAAGAAATCGAGATTCAGCTCTCAGTAGGTATGAAATATATGTTTTATACCCCCCGCAATACCGACTTAATTAAGTCAGCGTGGGAAGACTTCAAAGAACGTCTCCGTTGGAGGCTTTACTTTAGCTTTACTAAGAACAACTCAGACGACGATCTTTATGATCCTGACTTCGATATTCCCAAGTCTCGCAACGTACGGGCACCGAGGTCACCACAGTATATTGAAGCTGGCATCGCTGCGGGAGAGCGCTTCGTGTTTGACACGATCGCCAATATCCCAGCGGAATCGGACGGGCCTTTAACGGCGCTCGCCCCTAAACCGAGCCAGATTCAAAAATTCTTGGATCGTAACAATTACTTGGTTACGAACACAGACAAGAATCTGGGCATAGCTGTGTCTACGCGCCAGTGGATTATAGAGAAGTCGCTCGATATCGTAAATGATAGTGATAATTACACTCCATTACATTTATTAATGATTAATGCGATATGCGATAAACAATGTACGGACATGGAAGAAATTGCAGGGCTTGCTGAACACCACCTTCCTAACGGATTCCAATTAGGGAAATATTTCCGGTCGAAGATTACTTCGCCAGGAGCTCAACATGTGGTGCCTACATTTTACGGTATTCCTAAAATTCATAAGGAGCCTGTTAAAATGCGGCCAATAATACCATGCCACTCCGCCATCCAGAATCCGGCAGCTAAATACGTATCTAAAATTCTTAAACCGATTGTCCAATCGGCGCCAACCATATTACATGGATCTAAAGACTTGGCGAAAAAATTAAGTCAAATTCAGATTGACCGAACCCGTAAAATATTTATCGTTACGGGTGACGTTGTCGCTTTTTATCCGAATATACCCATCCAAAGGTGTCTAGATGTAATTACCCATCTATACGGAGAATATTACGGTACACAAGGCGACGAGGATTCTCTTAGACGAGAACAGATTTTCCTCAAATGTCTATCGGTCGGCAATAAGAATTTGGTTCTACAGTACAATGATTTATTTTTTGAACAACGGAACGGCCTTGCAATGGGCGTTGCCGATTCTCCCGATCTTGCCAACCTTTATGGCTGGTTTTTCGAGAGACAATTAGAATTTACCGCCAATGTGCCTTTCTATGGAAGATACATTGATGACTGTCTAGCCATCGTTTACGCTAATGACAAAAGAGAAGCATTAGCGCAATTAGAAACGGTGGCATTCGACGGCTGTAGAATAGAGTGGGAAGCGAGTCCCTCACATCTCGCGTTCCTGGACATGACTGTTTATATCGATGCTAATAACACGATACAACACATGCCTTATCGGAAAGCTCGCTCCCACCAGGAAAGAATTCCATGGATATCTCATCATCCGCTTGACGTTAAACGCGGCACTTTTATTGGTGAGATGTCCAGGCTAGCTGTGTTAAGTAGTAAACATGAGCACTACAAAGATGCTATTAAAAGCTTAAATGCTTTATACATCGCACGCGGCTATCCTGCGGATTACGTGTATAAATGGACGAAAGATAATATTGCTAAACGATGGTCAGATCGATTGGGCGTAGCTGCCCAGCGGGGAGATGACAGCGGCGTTTTAGTACTTAAGTCCACATATAATACCGCGTGGAACTACTTCAAAGCGAAAGAACTCGGAGATATCATCCTAGGTACCTGGCGCGATCGAATCGAAAGAATCGAGCGCCTCGGCACTGCGCCGAATAATATGTCGGTGATGTATGGAGACATACCACCGTCGGAGGTAGACAACCGTCTTTTGATGGCTGTTGAAACCCCGGCAGGCCCTCGTGGCATGCTGGATATAAGAACAATTGGTATCCTTAACAG
>NW_025064988.1:5219-7064 GCF_019112545.1 Guyanagaster necrorhizus
GTACCTTAATTACTAACCGTATCACATGGTGTGCTGCGGATTGCGTGATTGCTGATAAAGCCAAGCTGATTGGACCGCCAAATCCTCTCAGCCGAGTCATCGGCTTATGAAGCAGGTCCCTGAAGAGCTATAAAAGCGAAACAGGGTGAGAGATGGAAACCCCATCCCTCTGTTGGACCCAGCTTCGCTTTACCAAGCAATCAAGCAATCCTCAAGTCTTACCAACTTTAGTAAGTGATCGCTTCATGATTATTGTGTCCCCCCAACGGCTTCGCCGAAGGGAGGACACCATCCTAACCCTAACCCTAACCCCATTGCCTGGCAGGAAGAAGTCCATTTCAACTGCACCAACAGGTAAGTTGAATACTCAGTCAGGAATTCCAGAGTTATCGCAGAGAAGAGGAACGAGAGGAATGTCAAGGACACGATCTCAAGCAGCCAGGTCAAAGGATACTGCTAATGCAGCTCCACAGACTCCGCAGGCGACTTTCGTGATTGAACGGAATGGATCATTTAGGCCTAATATGCAAGAACCAGCACGGAGGCATTGAGGTCGTTTGTGGGTGGCTTTCTTGACATTGCTTCATTGGCAGTTCAACGCATTTTTTCAAGAACAATTTTATATAGTTTCATATTGCAGTTAGTATGACACATTTTTGTAATGTATACATTTCATGTCACTAAATATACAAGTGACAATTGGTGAAAATATCCTGGAACTGAAAAGGATGGGTCCCCTGCACTTCACGGTCCCATACAATTTGTTTTGCATTACAAAGAATTTGACATGACAAGAAATTGTGCTGTCAATGTCATGTCCAGCTGAATGTCTTCAGAAAAATAGAGAAATTTTTCATGTGGCGCTCTGCTTTGTTAGTATAAAGTAGATGCAAACAGTGATATCACCCACCTACTTTTCCCCTTTAGCATGAACTCTGACCAGGATGATGACAGTTTTTTTCGGGGATCAGGACATACAAGTAGCTTGTTCACCGACAATGAAGACCAGGAAGAAGCAGGAGGAGCAGAAGAAGCAGGAGCAGAAGAAGAAGAAGAGGATGAGTACAATGATGAGGATCAACATCGTGATGGTATGCATATCACTGGAAAGTAGCCATTGGTCTAATCAGGCATCTAGTATCCTGGACACCTCCTTCTGTTGGTGCCATTAGACACCGGATATCTCGTCAAAGCAGGTGCCCCGAGTCCACCCATATTCATGATCATCGTCGACGACATCATCGACATCTAGAACAGAGGGATGAAGAGGATGATGCTCATGGGTCATCCTGTCGAAGCCGGCACCCTGAAATCACTGCTAGTGATGAGGAGGATCATCATCGGAGACGTCGTCGCCATCCAGAACAGAGGGATGAAGAGGATGAGGCTCATCAGTCATCCCATCGAAGCACCCCTGAGCCAGCCTCTAGTGACGAGGATGATGGACCTCTGCACCATCGACAAGGAGAAATCAGACATGGAGAATGGGATCCAGATGATGATGTTGATGGTAATAACATTCGCATTTGGGGTGTCCACACATCAAGAGATGTCACATTGGGGGAGTTTGTTCAAGAATGTAGTCAACTTTGGATGCATCAGAATGTTTCAACAAGGAGCATCGCACGTCGTGGAAAGTATCTCCACTATGTATTGTGTGGGGAATACGGCAAGGATCATTACATCAATCTCACCATGGCTGGAGCTGACCTGCCAGAACCAAAAGTGACATTGACAAGGGACTATGACTCGGTCATTGCAATCTGTGATCGTGTTCCAGATCTGGAAATGCCGATTGAGTTTGCTACTACATATCAGCCGACGATGTCAATGCAAGGTGGTATT
>NW_025064988.1:8494-10882 GCF_019112545.1 Guyanagaster necrorhizus
GATCAGGACACAAGATGTTGATGCATGCCATCTGGCCACGAACGTACTGGCAGGAAGATCATCACATGATCCTTTCATGCATGCGAAAGAGAGACAGGACGGATGAGCCAGGACCATATGCAGAGGGAGGACTCTGGTGGATTCCGAGCAGTGTGATTGCATGGCCAACACGGAATGGAAGTGGTACAAGAATACCACGATGCGAGAGTGTCATCCAAGTGCCCAGTGAGGCAGGTTGGAATTTGTTGGGCATTAGAAAGACACTGAATGAGTTCTGTTCTGAAGATAGTCGCATGAAGCAGCGACAATTGGTGGAATGGAAGCCAACGGGTCAGGTCATAGGATGCACGAGGAAAGCCAAGGGTCGATCTGAGGAGCCAATGCCGAAGACAGAAAGGCTAGCTCGACGGATAGAAATGCCAGAAAAATCATATGACTATGGGCCCGATCTGCCACCAGAGGACCGGATATATGACGAACAATATCCGGAGCATGCCAGGACATTTCT
Source organism: Guyanagaster necrorhizus (assembly GCF_019112545.1). Taxonomy (NCBI): domain Eukaryota; kingdom Fungi; phylum Basidiomycota; class Agaricomycetes; order Agaricales; family Physalacriaceae; genus Guyanagaster; species Guyanagaster necrorhizus. Next base: position 9,003 of record NW_025064988.1, read on the forward strand.
GAATCAAGTACTACAGCAATATGTGTCTGACATGCTGCAGAAGGTTGGACGGGCGAAATGTGGATGGGAGCATTCTCCTCTGACACAGAATGAACGGCGGATGGTCGACATCCGTATCATGAAAGAAAATGATCTTGGAGGAGTGTTGACACATGCACGAATGCATGAAGGAACAGAGAGCCAGTGGGATTCACTGTTTGACAACATCTTCCGGACTCCGAATGAACTGAACACGAGGAAACAATGGTCTGCACGGAGTAACTGGGGAAAGATGAAATCAATAAAGATGTGGGAAGGATTTGTGCATGATATGTCTTCTTCATGACAAGTGGAAGATATGCGAAGAGCACTGAAGAGGGCATTTGATGAATTCCTGTGGTGTGTTTGGTCTGATAGTACATGGGTGTGTGTTTATGAGAAGTCGGGAGGGGAACTGATTAAACCGGAACAAGTTCGAAAAGAGGATCTACCATGTTCAGCAGTCCGTCTCATCCGGAATCCATGGATAGAGAACTGGAGATTTGATATTACGAGTGGCCACATGCCAGCATTGTGGAATGTCGAGGAATGGGGGGATAGGGAGGATGAAGAGGAAATCATGGCGATAATTGAGAGGGAAGAAAGAGAGAAGCAAAAAGAGATGGACATGCAGGAAAGAGAAGATCGCATTCTCCGAGAGCGCAGAGAAGAAGAGGAATCATCAGAGGATGAAGCAGAGCCAGACATCAGGAGGCAAATAACGGATGAAAGGGAACCAATCACTATGGAAGGGAACCGAGGGATGCTGCTGGGAGAGCCCATTGTGTCGCCCACTCAGCGTCGAAATTGACAAAGGGAGAAGGGGAGCAAAAAAAGATGTTGGAATACAATGTCAATGAAACACATATTCTGACCATTTCAGAGTATATTGACAAAAGACGTGATATCAAATTGAACAAATTGTTATGGTACTATTTTCACTCCGACAGATGAAAAGCAGCCTGCAAAGAAAATCGGTCATGTACCACGGACTGCACACATGCCATACACAGAATCTAAAACACCAGAATGGACATATTTCGAGAATCGGTAATGTACCGCGGACTGTATACGCTCCCTACGCAAATTCTGAATGGCAAGAATGGCCATATTTTGAGATTCGGTCATGTACCGCGGACTGAATGCGAGGTCTACAAGATTTTAAACGTCAAGAATGGCCATATTTCGAGATTCGGTCATGTACCATGGACTGTACATGCTACCTACATGGAATCTAAATGACAAGAATGTGCATATTTCGAGAATTGGTCATGTACCGCGGACTGTACGCGCTACCTACGCCATTTCTAAAACACAAAAATGTGCATATTTCGAGATTCAGTAATGTACCACGGACTGTACATGCTACCTACGTGGAATCTAAATGACAAGAATGTGCATATTTCGAGATTCGGTCATGTACCGCGAAACAAATGCGCTCCCTACGCCCATGTCATGTGCAAATGGCCATAGACTTGATGTACCGCGAAACAGACATGCCCCCTACCAAAGCGCACGGACCATGCACAAGAGGGACCACTGTGAGTTCGCGGTACCGGCCTGTGCATGGTCCATCCACAGAGCGAGGCATCCATCGCATTTCTCGGTCCCACCACTGCTGTTCTGTGTACCGCCGTTGCTTTAAACCCTAACTTAGGGTTGCTTCTGAGGTTCTTCTGAGCAATTCATGTACCGCCTACCTATAAGAATAAGAATAAGAATAAGAACTGGAGACACGAAGACGGATAATTGGTAAGGGAGTGTCCATCGCTCTTGGAATTGTATTCAAGGGGTTGTCATAGAAGTTTCCTTTCAATGGAGAATGCACGATCAGAGACGACGAATTAATAACACGATATATG
>NW_025064989.1:0-10168 GCF_019112545.1 Guyanagaster necrorhizus
GAGAGCTTATATTCAAAGTTTCTGGTATCTCAGAAAAAACTTGTGATCTTGATAAGGAAAATGTCATTGATGCAAGCACTGCAGAGAGCTCTTGCTATGCTTTATTTTGTTTGTCAATCATTGATACAAATCTAGAAAGTATTGGTGATCAATACTTCCTGAACAGGTATGATGAATCTATTTGGTAATTTAGAGGTATACTCATTGCTGTTATGTAGTCCAAGAGATACTTTCCAAACTGATCAAGTCAAACAATTGTTCTTTTGAGCAACAAGAGGTATGTGGGTGTCTTTGTCTGCCACCAGTTGGATGAAAAGATCATTGGCAAAATCATGGCTATTCTCCTCAAAGTTAAGGTGATGCCAGCCAACTTGTGGACATGAGAAGGTGTCTGCTTGGTTCTAAGTGAAATCATGTGAGCCACTCTCAATTCAAGAGATAGACTGATTTTATTCATTGCCCAGGGAAAATTCCACCAATGCTCAATGAGAAGATCATGAAGATGATGTCATATCTATTGTTTGTGTGTCCTTGGTTGACAATCAGGCTAATGTTCAATCTGTGGAGGCTAAAGCATTTGATATGTTGCAAGAACATATGGGACTCAAGGCCATTAATGAAACTATCCCTATGCTTCTGGAAGCCCTCTGGCAGCCTGGAGAGTCCTGGAATGTCATTGCAAGCACTTAAGGAGGTCATGGATGTCAGCAGTCTCTATTTCTCATTGTATATCAATCTAACATTTGATTACAGGTATAAGTGATGACTGTGTTTCTGATCCTAATTCCAACATTGATGGCTATGCCTATGACCATGTTCAATGCTCACACTCTTACTTCACTGGTCACTGTTGTTGGAAATGTGCTGAGCAAGCAGCTGATGGTCATTACCAGTGCCTTTGTCAAAGTTATCAAAGACCAGAGGGATGAAGAGCTTTTTATCTTCAGTGGATGAGGCAACTCATGCATCATTCAGGTTGGTCAATGATATTGAAGAGTTGAACACTCTCATGATGGTGCTCTTGGGATGGTCAGTATATTATAGGTATATTATGTGTTAGTTCTAATGTTGTTCAGGTCAAAGCATGATACCCTGAGATAACAAAAATTCTTCTCCATCTTCTGTGAAGAGACTGAACTGGATACTTTGCTATATCATGTAGACTGAATCAGACAGCTTATCTCTGCTGTGGAAGATGATTACAAGGATGTTTATGCAAGTGCCATACAAACCATTGACATATTCCTCAGATCCATTCCCAAAGATAAACTTGAATCATTTGTGGTCCCCTTGTGGTGGAGTGTCAAGTCTACAGGTGCTCTGGGTCACTTTGTTCCTGGTTTTAGTGTCCCCAAAGCAGTTGGGCCTCTCATTCCAGCCATTATTGCTGGTCTGACTACCAGTAGCAATGAGCAGTGGGAACAAGCAGCATATGCTATTGGTCATCTCATGGATTATATGCAAGACACTGTGATCAAACCATTTGTGGTCTCTTTCACTGGCTTGCTGATTTGAGTGGCAATGCAAACAATGATGTACTGACAAGTGGTCAAGACAGCCATTCTGAGTGCACTGACATCAATGTTGGAACATATACCTGTGTTCATGAAACTGTTCCACCCTCAGCTGCAGAGGGTGTTTGTCAAGGGCATAAGTGACCTCACAAGTATTGTTGTTAGGAATAGAGCAGCCAAGGTGTTGGGTGTGTTGATGAAGAGCCAGCCCAGGGTGGATGCAGTCGTGATGGAGCTTATCGCAGGAGCAAAAAGCAACTTTGATGGCAGTGTTGGTAGCAGTGCAGTGGTGGTGCTTGTGCATGTGGTGAAAAGATATCTTTCTTTTTGATGGTTGTCATTGGTGGTATTAGCCTTAATGGTTGTGTCGAGTGGCCCATTTGGTTAGACCTAGGTGGGGAGCACTGTTTCCATTATGTTCTGCCAATTCAGTCATGGCCACATCACTACCCATGGTGCTGCAACTGTTGATCCTGATGGAGTTTTTGTCTGCATTGCCTAAAGGCCTGGGGTCCCGGTCAGACTTCCAGAGCAGGTGTTCTCATCACAGTGTACTACCTTGGCAAGCACCCTCGACTTTTGAATCCAAAGGCAATCAAACCTTAACAAGAGCTTTCCATCAGACATGCTCACCACCGATCCTCGTTTCTGAACTGAAGCACCACTGCCTGCCATTTTCTTGACGTGATATGGTATAGGATCTTACTGATGGAAATGGCTTGCAGGAGAGGGAGCGGAAACACGCACGGGATTCATTATTGACTTGTTATTCCCTGGATCCTAAGTCAGATATGACTTGAATGACGATCTGGAGGAGACACCAAAGTTTCTTAAAACATTGTTTAAACATTACCGCCTTTTCATCAATCTCCGGCTCCAAATCATAAGGCAGATCTAGAGACTGCATGATACGAGTCTGCGCAAGAATGGTAGTTACAAGCCGTACTAAGGGAGCTCTCGCAACCCAGTAAAAAGACATAAAGTAGTCCAAGAAACAAAAAGTAACAGTAAAGGGCAATATTGTCTAAAATGGTATGGTATAAGAGAAGGGTAAAAAGACAACGAGTAATGATATATCCGAACGCCAAAAGTAGCACATATAACAATCAAGAAATAAGAGAACGCGGGGAACAGAAGAGAGTACAAGACAAAGCACACCGTCGATGAATGCAACCAATCTAAACCTGACATGCAATCCCTTGCAACCCTCACCAAGATCCAACAACCTCATCACCCTCTACAACATCTAACCACTGATGGTCTATCATATCCCTGGCATGACTACGCTGCTTCATATCAACGACAAGCATAGGCTCAAGGAAATCACACAGGATCGTGGCGTCCCGATCTGTGTAAAGGTATTTCTCCACCATAACACGCTTTAATGGCCATGGTTTCAAAGACCTGATATATCGTAATACGCCTGATACCGCCATTAATCTTTTGCAATGAAACCTGTAAGGCCTGAAAAACATACCTGTATGATCAAACAACTGGCGACTATACTTGCCGCTCATCTTCACCTCCATTGAAAAATCGCCCAGGAGCTCGATAATTTGAGCCATATGGTCGTCGTCTTTGGTAAACAACTCGCTTTGACCCTGGGGATCAAAGAGATATTCAGCCGTCAAAAGCTCAAACACCTGCATCTACGGTCAGTTTGCGTAGTCAAAAAAGTTAAGAAGACTGACCACACAAGCTACGCTCCATATATCAGCAGTACCATCCCAATCTTTCCGTCCAAGAATTGCCTCAGGTGCTCTGTATTGCCGTGTCTGTATATCCTCCGTAAAGTGCTTCTTCGACGGCGTTGCATTTCCTAAATCCGCAATCTTTATTGATAATGGCAGCATAAGAGGAGAAGCCTCTGCTGGGTGTACTGAAGGGATGTCCATAGGCTGAGGAGCCTGTGATGTTTCTATTCGAGGTGGTGGTGAAGGAATCTGAGTAGAAAGAGAAGTCGGAGAACTGGGTGTTGGGGGAGGCACAGCAGGAGAAGCCAGGGGCGTGATGTCTGTGAACGATATTGAGATAGGTGGAGGTGATGATTTCTTTATTGATGGCGCATGATGAAAGTCAATAGATTGGGGCGGTATGGAAGATGAGGCAACTTTACTGCGGCGTGGAGCAGTCTGGGAAAGAAGGGAGCGGCCAGAGGATTTGTTGCCAACAGGCCAAAGTAAGTTTGAGGAGTCACTGTCATGAGAAACGACAGCAGGGTACGGTAAGTGAGTCGAAGATGCTCCCGAATCAGAAGAGACAAGAGATAGTTTAGATTCGTCGGCATGTATCGTGCCAGTCGGTGAAGGTCGAGCAACGGTAGCCGTGTTGGAAGAACTACAGGACTTGGTGCTCAGTGCTCCCCGACTTGCGCTGTTTGGTGATGACAGATGGAAATACTCTCCTCGTTCCTCTTTCCCGTCCGCCATGACTGAAGTTGATACAACAACAGCAGGAGCAGGAGATGACAGCCCGGGATCTTTCCAGGATCCGGAGACAGACAAGCCTGAATTCGATCGTGAATGGCCAAGTCCAGATGCTGTATGTGAAAAGACAGTGCTTGACATCGATGATTTGTATGACGACGAGAGCGAGAAAGACGCCTTCTCCTTCCATGAACCATACATACCCAGTTTATCTTTCCATGACAACAAGGGGCTGACGGCAGCATTTGTGGCATCCTTGTGCTCGCATGCCGCGATAGGGACACCATTAACGATGTCCTGACATTCACCATCGTTGTTTTCTGCAGGAGAAACGTCGACCTTGACACAATGTTTCTGTCCTAGCAGCCCAAGGGCAACAGCACCAATAGAATGCGACAAGGAGGTTGGGGGTGTACTGATAATACTGCAGGACACTGCATCAGTCGAACCCGAGGCAGAAGTTGATGCTATTGATGATGACGATGACGATGTAGATGGGGGATTAGGCGGGGGATTAGGCTTCTGGGAGGATCCGGCAGCCGATTTGCTTCCGTCTGGATCATCAGGAGAATTGTTCGGTGATGCAGTTATGGATAGCCCACTAGGGACTTTCGGAGCGCTCTTCGTGAGACCAGCGCCGTTGCGTAGATCAGCAGATCGTTGTGCCAGTGCCAGTGGTGACGGCGTACTATTGAGGCCGCTCCCACTGCCACCTTGACAGCCGTTTAGTGCTCCAAAGCTCATCCTCAATCCATGGATGCCAGCGCTCCTTGAGGGACTTGAGAGAGGCTGAGAGTCAAATATTTGAACGGAGCGACGAGTAGACCGTTGATTCCGTATAACAAGAGCTGAGCGGACGTTAGACGGTAGAGGGACACCGACGCGACGGGAAGTCGGTGAAGGCGACTGTGATAACTCGGTGGAGATGTGGGTTTCAATGTCAGGAATGGAAATTACTACAGGGATATAAATCAGTTTTCAGTGACTCGGAGGTCAAGTTACTTACGAATATTCTCCGGTTTGATGTCGGTGTGAACCAAGTCGCATTCATCATGGAGATACTGGAGACCGAGAAGAGTCTGCCTGGTAATGACCTTGACGAGCGCGCGCGATACTCCGTGCTTCTTGTTACGTTCTATCAACGCCAAGAGGTTTTCACCAAGAGGCTCGAATACGATGCATATATGGCAGGCCTCTGGTCCTTGGTGGGAGAAGGAGTCAAGAAAGGAGACAATGTGCTGGCGGCCTGGATGGGTTGGTGAAAACGATGTGACCCGAGAAAGAAGTTTAATCTCGTCCCTCGCGGTTTCCGCATATCGCCCAGCAGACTTGACAACCTTGAGAGCAGAGTGACGTTGAAGGCTGAAAAGTAGAATGGTGACAAAAGGGCGAACAAGAAAAAACACAGATACTTACTGGGCGTCTTTGACGAGCCACACAGTCGAGAAATGACCCCAGCTACCGATTGCGCAAGATTAGAAAAGCTGGCGAGGAGTAAGGGTAAATAACGACGCACCCAAGTTTCCTTACGACCTTGTATCTATTATTCTTGAAAGTGTCGTTGAGCTCGACGGGTAGATATCCTCCTGCGTTGTAACCTGCTGGACTCTCCTCGTCCTTGCACGGGGGCTCCTCCACGGGCAGGATTCTTGGGCCAACCGAAGTAACGACATATGAGTATTTGGCGGGGGACGGCTGTGGAGCCATCTGCAAAATGCAGAGGGAAATCTGGAGAAACAAGGGACGAGAGGTTCAGTGAGATGGGCAGAGAAGGTTGAGCGGTGGCGGCATTTTCCGAAGCACTGCCACGGGAGTGTCCTGCTCCGGCAAAATAAAATAGATAAATTACCGTACAGCTAGTACTGCTGGTATCATTTTATAGAGGATATCCTGGTTGCAATCCCAGGTATTTTGAGCTCGCTGCTGGCTGGCAGAAAAATGCTATCGGGCGTTATCTTTGTAGTCAGTACTCGTGCCCGGTTTATCGCAGACGTAGCATATGGCCGTCATCATCCTAGGCCTGCGCTTACCTGACGTTGCCAGTACGCCACCCTGTGGCGGCGATGCCGAGGGGTGAAAACGGTTACTACCATAATTGTTTAATATTTTGACATAATACTGAATTTTTTTAATATTGGACGCGACGAAAGAGTCGCGTGTCGCCGGTCGTGACCTCGTGCGTCAGCTGTAAGAGCAGTGCTGCTCGCTGCTTCTCTACTACGACTCGATAATCGACAGCCCTCTCTCTTGCAATGTCGCCGACAACCAAGAGACCGGAAATGGCGCCCACACAATTCATTGGTGCCGTTGAGGACCGCTGGGGCATGTACAGGTGGGCATATCGTCCCGTTTACCTTGATCCTCGCTCACTTCGTTCGTAGTGACCGTTCTGAGGACTACACCACTGACTCTCCAATAGGATTTGGGGCATCATCTATTGTCTACTCGGCATCTTACAAGCCTCAAGACTCTTCGCAAAGTTCTGGATCTCGATTCACTTCCTCCTCATTCGCTATCGCCTTGCAGCGGGAAACGACGCTGATGTCCCTGTCCAAGCATCCAAACGTTCTTCGTGTCCATGGTTCATGGATGGATGGCCACAAGCTCTTTATCGCATTGCGGCTCATGAACAAAGGTAGTGCCGCCAACATCATGCACTACGGTTGGCCTGCACGCTTGGAGGAAGACGTCATACGCTGCATCCTTCACCAGGCTCTCCTGGGCCTCAAGTACTCCTCCACCACTTATTGCCATCCTTCAGACCACTTACTCATCGTCTTAGCTATCTTCACGTCAATAGCTTATTCATCGCGACATCAAGGCAGTACGTCAGTACACAGTCCTTACGGCTCCACCAGACGTGTCGTGCTTGTCGGACCTACCGCAGCACACTCAAGACCAGAGATGGGAAAATGGAAATCTTTCGTTGGTACAGTAAGTGCATGATATTTTTGGCTATATCTGCGCTATATGATTCACTAGCCATGTTGGATGGCGCCCGAGCTGATTCAGGGGAAAAAACTATGACTCCTCTGCAGATATATGACGATTTGGTATCACCGCTCTTGAACTCACACAGGGCCAGCCACCTAGATCTCGCGAGTCACCTCAAAAGGTATTGCTGAAAACGCATGTATATACTACTTCATTCTTTGGTATTCTCATTCTTGCAGGAGCATAGAATCCAAGAAGCATCTCCTACATTAAATAGAGATGGCGGAACGTACAAATACTCGCGTGCTTTTCAAGAAATGGTGGAAAGCTTTATGGTCAAAGACCCGTCGTACCGGTGTGTTTGTAAGCTACCAAAACATTATTTATTCACTGGTTACCTTCTACTAGGCCAAACGCAGAACAACCCCTTCAGACGCAGTTTTTCAAGGGAGCGAAGAAGCCTTCTTACCTTATCGCCACTATTCTCAGTGGGTTTATCACCTCTGGTCGTTTAACATGTGGCTGATCATATGCTTTTAGAGAATCTTCCACCTCTGGCCTATCGGCAAGAACGTCGAGTTGTTGCAAGTAACCAAACATTTCGTTCGATTGGTTCTTGGGATTTTGCCACTACCATCCATTCTCCTGCAAGCGTTCAGCATCGTCGTCGTCTACTTGATGAGCAAGGAGACGATGTGATATTCGAAATGGAGACTGAGTGGGACCGAGAAAACGGGAGAAGAAGCGAAAACACGGATCACCCTAGTGCGGTATCCTGGAACGAACCAGAACGGCCGGTGTCCGTAGAAGAAGAACCGGAACTCGAAACCGACTTGGTGCCCTCTTCCGTATCTTCTTCACCATCCGGATCGGAATTCGAAAGTACCAGCACCAGTACGTCTCCCGAGATTGATCTTTTCACGTGGCCGTTGTCTATTCATGGGGACGCGGAACCGAAGACTATTCAGCCAGTCAAAGAAATACCGACACCAAGTGGTCTCATCGCTCGCATGCCGTCGTCGTCGTCCGTCAAGGCCAAACCGGACATATCTGCTTCTCCGTTCCGAACCGGGCTTTGGAAGAAGATGAAGTCAAATATAAGACGACCATCTTCGTATTACAATGGCACAAAAACATTTAAAGGTTTGTCGTCGTGCCATGATTTCGCTTTCACGCTTCCATACCTTTATCAGCCAAATCTTAGCTAGAAATATGACGACTGCGTCTCATCCATCACTTGTAACATCTATCTGGACACGTCTACTATTCGTTGCATAATCCCATTGATACCCATTTGAAGTCCTTTCGTACATCACAGACACGCTTAGAGCACCACATGGATGCTGTACATATCTAGATACCGACACTAATTACATGTGCGCATGGTTCATTCGAATGTCGAGTGTAAGAACTATAAAAGATCCTTCCTGTCGGTATCTCTATGCAACCTCTAGGACGATAATCTTCTGAATAGTACTTTAAACCCGCCACCACTGCGCTGCTACCAACACTGCCATCAAAGTTGCTTTTTGCTCCTGCGATAAGCTCCATCACGACTGCATCCACCCTGGGCTGGCTCTTCATCAACACACCCAACACCTTGGCTGCTCTATTCCTAACAACAATACTTGTGAGGTCACTTATGCCCTTGACAAACACCCTCTGCAGCTGAGGGTGGAACAGTTTCATGAACACAGGTATATGTTCCAACATTGATGTCAGTGCACTCAGAATGGCTGTCTTGACCACTTGTCAGTACATCATTGTTTGCATTGCCACTCAAATCAGCAAGCCAGTGAAAGAGACCACAAATGGTTTGATCACAGTGTCTTGCATATAATCCATGAGATGACCAATAGCATATGCTGCTTGTTCCCACTGCTCATTGCTACTGGTAGTCAGACCAGCAATAATGGCTGGAATGAGAGGCCCAACTGCTTTGGGGACACTAAAACCAGGAACAAAGTGACCCAGAGCACCTGTAGACTTGACACTCCACCACAAGGGGACCACAAATGATTCAAGTTTATCTTTGGGAATGGATCTGAGGAATATGTCAATGGTTTGTATGGCACTTGCATAAACATCCTTGTAATCATCTTCCACAGCAGAGATAAGCTGTCTGATTCAGTCTACATGATATAGCAAAGTATCCAGTTCAGTCTCTTCACAGAAGATGGAGAAGAATTTTTGTTATCTCAGGGTATCATGCTTTGACCTGAACAACATTAGAACTAACACATAATATACCTATAATATACTGACCATCCCAAGAGCACCATCATGAGAGTGTTCAACTCTTCAATATCATTGACCAACCTGAATGATGCATGAGTTGCCTCATCCACTGAAGATAAAAAGCTCTTCATCCCTCTGGTCTTTGATAACTTTGACAAAGGCACTGGTAATGACCATCAGCTGCTTGCTCAGCACATTTCCAACAACAGTGACCAGTGAAGTAAGAGTGTGAGCATTGAACATGGTCATAGGCATAGCCATCAATGTTGGAATTAGGATCAGAAACACAGTCATCACTTATACCTGTAATCAAATGTTAGATTGATATACAATGAGAAATAGAGACTGCTGACATCCATGACCTCCTTAAGTGCTTGCAATGACATTCCAGGACTCTCCAGGCTGCCAGAGGGCTTCCAGAAGCATAGGGATAGTTTCATTAATGGCCTTGAGTCCCATATGTTCTTGCAACATATCAAATGCTTTAGCCTCCACAGATTGAACATTAGCCTGATTGTCAACCAAGGACACACAAACAATAGATATGACATCATCTTCATGATCTTCTCATTGAGCATTGGTGGAATTTTCCCTGGGCAATGAATAAAATCAGTCTATCTCTTGAATTGAGAGTGGCTCACATGATTTCACTTAGAACCAAGCAGACACCTTCTCATGTCCACAAGTTGGCTGGCATCACCTTAACTTTGAGGAGAATAGCCATGATTTTGCCAATGATCTTTTCATCCAACTGGTGGCAGACAAAGACACCCACATACCTCTTGTTGCTCAAAAGAACAATTGTTTGACTTGATCAGTTTGGAAAGTATCTCTTGGACTACATAACAGCAATGAGTATACCTCTAAATTACCAAATAGATTCATCATACCTGTTCAGGAAGTATTGATCACCAATACTTTCTAGATTTGTATCAATGATTGACAAACAAAATAAAGCATAGCAAGAGCTCTCTGCAGTGCTTGCATCAATGACATTTTCCTTATCAAGATCACAAGTTTTTTCTGAGATACCAGAAACTTTGAATATAAGCTCTC
>NW_025064990.1:0-10109 GCF_019112545.1 Guyanagaster necrorhizus
GTTGAACATAAAAAGGATCATAGGTGCTTGAATTAAGCCTATCCAGGAGTGGAGCGCAAACCACGCTGCGATGGAACGAGTATCTATTCTACCACGACGCCTTCGCAGAATGGAATACCGGTGACCGATTTTGAACTGCAGAGCTGAAGTCGACGTCAGTTGGCAAGGAACAAAACGTCAAAGCAAACTGTCTTTGTTTGAGTGTCTACATAGGATGAGGTCAAGGAATAACAGAGAAGCGAGAACTCAGAAGTAATGCCATCGAGCGTTCACGTTGGAGAGGAAAAGACGACCAGCTCCCACGCCATCGACGCCATTTTTTGCGACAGTCTGCACTTGAGCCGAACTCCCAGTCCAATGAGAGTGCTCCCGAGGACCATTTTGGTCCTGACAGGGAGAGGGTGGGAAACCCGACTTCCTGACATGAACGGTCAGCCAGATGTTATTGACTCGGAGGTCAACAGGTCCGTAGACGCCAAAGTCAAGTCAAATGCCGAAGAGAGAACAAATTTTTGGGTATTATGGCAAAAAGAAAGGTTCGTGGTGCTCCGCTTTAGTGCGTCATCGAATCCTCGAGAACGGGATCTCGAACGCGGCACGCGCCGTCCCCCAACAACACAAGTAAGATGTAAACGAAAGGTCGTCTGGTGGAAAGAAGTGTTGAGCGAGGATTATTTCCCGAAGCAAGTGAGGGAGCAGTGGATCTGGAGGGCAAAGAAGGTAAGTCTCGCATTGGATGTCATTTCACTCATTTACTAAGGTTCTTGGTATCGGTCGTAGTCGAGCGTCAAATCCACAACGATTATCGTGAATCCTTGGATTCGCTGCTGGACAAGGTCGAAGAGTACATATACATAGGCCATGGACGAGACACGGTAATTGGTGCAAAAAAGGAGGCTAGAGAACCATTAAAATACTGAAATCCTATCTTTTTCTCTTTCTCCCCCTATTTTCTCCTTGCTGTTTCAGATCCATCTTCAATCATCACTGACCGAGCGGTGCACTATCGTGGAGCGCTTTGCAAACGGCTTGCTTCTGAACTTCATCATCGGCCCCTTCCACGACGATGCTCAGCGTGATCGCGTATTACGTGTGTGGTTCAGAGTGTGGTACTGAGTGGCAACAGAGCATAACCCTCAAGCATAGATATATTCTCGATGCTCTGGCTGGGACTGACGGACAATCGCTGCACTGCCATGAAGTTTACCTTCCCCAGTTATTTTTGCGGCAGCGCTGCATCTTTCACGCGCCCCGCTTCTGTACCGGGCTCTGCAGCACAAATTTTATCACCAGCCATCAGGGCCTCCATGAACACCTGTCTCAAAGTCGCCGACGTGCGCTGAAGTCATCGTCTCCAGCGTCGATCGGCGGCAGTAAATCAAAAACCTGAATCTAACGCTCCTGACCCAACTGAGTCTCAAGCCATCCTAACCAGGGAGTCCATCGCGCATCAAGCATAGTGATGATCCTCGCAGCTTCGTGGCCCCATTGTTTCTTCGCCCACCGCGGGCTAACCTGAGCGACGTCCTTCATCATAGCACAGTAATGTACCAATATGATAAGCGCACGACGCTTCTACACTTCCAGCAGACGAAAGAACGTCGATCCTGTGGCCGTGTGATATCTTCTGTCACTGCCATGGTACACTATATGACGCGCCGATTCAGTGCTTGTCACTGGAATTTTGCGGGGTAGTACTGAAAGGCGATGACCAAAAAAAAACAGTCAAGATTTAGCATACACAGTTATTTCGCCCATGCAATCGTTTTAACGTTGGACGGTTTCCCACCTTGGAGAAGATTAGGATATACAGGACTCAACTGCGACTAGAATCCAAGAAGCTTCCCCCCTTTCACAATACGTGGGACTGCCATAGATCTCTGAGCGTGAGCGACTCGTTCTATGGTGTCGATCCCTATTGCGGCAAAATCAGACGCCGGTCAAAAACTTGAAAGTCTTGACTAATTCTGCAGAGACTACGTGTCTGTATTAACATTTCACCAGCATGTCTGGCCAGGGAATATACTCGTAACACCCAGAATCGAAAGTTTGGAGCACGTCGTTTATATGTACTTTGCTAAATGTAACGGCCAGGGGACGATCAGGTGGGGCGGGCAGTGCAAGGTAGTGAGATTAGGGAGCAGAGTGTCAACTGTATGCATGGATGAATCTTGAGTCGGAGTAAGAGTGGGCAGTAGCGGTCACAGGGGCAGAAAATATACCGCTCGTTAACAGATCTACATCTGGGACAACGAGAATCAAGCCAAGCTCAAAGGCAGATACATGAGGGCTGTATGAAAAAAACAGCGAGATTAAGCTGGTTAGCCTGTGCCACGCTAAATCGATGGGCATTCGATGTCATAGTTATGCCCTGACGTCTAGATTCGTCGCCCTTTCGTCGAGGTCAATTCAAGCTGCTATCTTAAATCAGACTAATATTGATTCACATCTGCAGGTAATTTGGACATCGCGTGCTCGAACGATCTGTGTCGATGTCTCAGTCTGAAACAGGATCGGGATTCATCCCAGTCAGACCTCAAACTCCTTTGATGGTGGATATAAATTCAGGGTTATACCTTAATTCTCAATGCTAAAAACTTTACAAACCCTCTGAAAGAACTCAAACTTCCCCTTTCGAATCGCAACTTTCCGGGACAACATTGTGATTCACACCTCTTTCAGTCAACCCCGGGCACCGTAGGATTTTTCAGAGTGATTTCCACAATGGTACAGTACACATGGTTAAAACCACAGTCGTCATTGTTGAGCGTGCTAGGAAATGAGAACCAATTAATCAGTGATACAAGGAGAGTAACTCATGCCATTGCCAATTCAAAGAGACCCATGCCAGTTTCTTCAGTTCCGGTCAAGAGAACTGTGAAATTCTGACTTAGGGTGAGCTATGATGACCAGGTAATAAGAAAGTCGGAGCTGAATCTTGAATCTGAACTTACAATTCTGGTACCACATCTATACAACAGTCAGCAGAGTGTAAGATCCATAAGGTGGTGATGTACTGACTGATTAACCATCTTCACAGTGTGCAACTCAATATGAGCATATGGAATAGCATGAGAGAAAACAGAAGCAACAAGTATGAGAGCCTTGGTGAGCATTATAATGGTTGGAAGAAGGATAGAGGAGTATGACTGCAGAGCATCCTCTCTTAAGTGATTTCCTGCAGCAGCACCTGATGTAACGACACCTGGTCTTGATGGACTTGAAAAAAATGAAGAGATGGATTAGCTTGCCAGACATATGAAATGGAATTTGTATGTACAAGCACAGAATAACCCACTGGAGGTGTACTTGGCAGTGGAACAACATTGTCAAGGAGTGATAACAAAAAATTCAAGTGTAAGGATGATGAGATGTAAATTCTACTGTCACAGAGATGGACTACAATTGAATGATAAAGTGGTTCACTCTCTTGCATCAATCAAGTAATATGTCGACATCAGAAAGGAACAGTACTGAAAACTGCAAAGAAGCATGAGTCATTCCCAGCTCATTGCTGTGGAAGTGATTCATAATTCATTTATCATAAGATGGAATGTATCACTGTCACTCACAAGAGAAAGCAGCTGATCAGCCATCACCATCATGGTTCCAGTGAACATGCAAAAGTCCCAAAATGTAAATGATTGATTTCATGATACCATAGTCACATGATATCTTCTGTCACCACCACAGTACACTATATGATGTGCTCATTCAAGGTTTGTCACTAGAATTTTGCAGGTCTCACTTAAAGGCAAAGACAAAAAAGGAGTCAAGATTTCACATACATGCCTATTTTGCCTGCAAGGCATTGAGTTTGCATTTGTTGTTGTTCTGATCAAGTCACACCATTTTCAACAGCCTATCTCAACACTAAACACTCTACTACAAGACATCTCAATGATCCTACTCTCAAACCACCTTTTTCAAATCTCAACATTACAAACACTATTTATCATTTACACTTTATTGACTCTACCATCAGACTACCACATATCAGGCAATTATGTATGTGCTATTCACCTGCTATGGCTGCAAAGAAATGTTCATCAAAAGCAACCCCACTACTTTATGTCAGTGTGGTCAATTTTGGTGCTCTCAGATATGCAAAGATGCAGTATGTCACATCCAGTATTTTCTCACCAATGAACAACTGAAAATCGTGAATCCAGTCCTTCCAAAACCATTTCACCGATGCCTCACATCTCCAACACAGATATTATGATCATTGCCCAATCATCGATCAGGAAATAATGTATCACCATCCAGGGCACAACAGTATTTGAGGTGTCATATTTCTTCAAAACAGTGCATCCTCAGCTCATCCTGGTATTCTCACACAAAATAAATGCATTAGGCACTTATACCATACCAATTATTGTCACCTTCATATTCCAACATGGAACCAACAGTGAGATACTGGACTGTATACCAAAGCTGAATGCCTTCTTTCCTCCAGATGAGCTAGCCTGTCAAATGGTCACTGCACATGGGGACAACCCACCATTTGAACTTTGGTACCTCAAGAACCAAATGCAGCTGAGCTTGGAAGATCCTAACAATGTGAATGACATGATTGTCACCATCACTGGTTCTGTTGAGCAACAGAATTTATGGTACAGCCCAGTGGTTGCTCTAACAATCAAGAAAGATGCATTTCTGAAGAAGTACACAAATGCACTGTTCTATTCCTCAAGCATTTTCATAAGATTTTTCCAGAGTTGTACCAGTCCTTGGTTCATGGGACATTAATCAGACCATTTATCATACAGTAGCTAGTTCTTATATATATTTTAGAGTCTATTTCATTCAGGGAAACTATTCAAAAAAGACATTTTTTATGCATTCTGGATGCCATGAATCTGATTGAGGGCAAATATGAGCAGGAAATATCTGCCCTATAACCTTACACATTGTAGATGATATTCCCTTATATCATGGGCTATCTTCTCAATCTCAGCCCAGTCATCTAAATGTTAGACAGTTTACTACTTTTCAGTCAACTGTGACTCAGATAGCAAGGAGTTTGCTCCCTTTTAGAGTGCATGGTACTGCGAGAGATCTTTAAAAGTGGGAGACTTGGCCATCAAGGCTGGTCCAAATTTCAACATCTTAGCTAATTCCACACAGACTACAAGCCCCCCTATTAATGTTGCATTGGGATGTCAGCCTAGGGAATATAATCATTACACCCATCATCATATGTCTGAAGCACATTGTTTAGATTACTTTGCCACATGTAGTAGAGTGGCTCTGTCTTCCTCCTTCACTCAGGACTCTCCCCTCCTCCCTGCATTCACCATCCAGCAAGGCTCACAACATCTTGTGGTTTTCCTTGTACCATAAATATTCTGCACAATTTGGCCCCTTGTAAACACTGATCCATCACAGCAGTGAGACAATCGACTGGGATCAACTTGGCTCACACTGAATCCAAATCATGGTTTGCTGAATTGGTCCTGGTCAATGTATAAAGAAGACAATCTTGTAGCTGACATGATAGTACTCACAGGAATATGTTTCAGCTACAGATAAACAATGGTAATCTTCCTAGACCATGTTACAAGTGTGATCCTTCCAAGGTCCTCATCATAATCCAATGCCATCCAGTTGTCAAGATTATTCTGGCAGACCCAAGTTCATCTCCATTGTGTTAGCATGTGCTCATAGGTACAAATTCCATCTCATATGCATGCCATGCTAATTCATCTCTTCATTTGTGTCAAGCCCATCAAGAAGAGCATCTTTATGTCAGGCACTCCTGTAGGAATCCACTTGAGAGAGGATGCTCTGTGGTCATACTCCTCAATCTTTCTCTGAATGCTATCATTCTCACAAAGGCTCTCATGGTCATCACCTTTGTTCATAAGCAAAAGTTATGGATGACTATCTGATGAAAATGGAGCACATATTTATTTATATGGATACCCTGGGATAGGTAAGATCACCTCCTGGAGTACCCTACTTCTCCACCCATTCAAGGAGATCATCATAATGATCTAGAAAAACAGCATCATCAATGTCATGAGTGCTCTTTGCTCATTATCTCTGAGCTCCTTGATCTTTTTCTCAGTCAAATTAATATTGCATCTTGGAAAATTGATGAAACAAATGTTCATCAAGCTATCAGTAACAAGGATATTTTGCAGCTCTACATCTCAATGCAAAATTCCATGTTTGTTGATCATGGTAATATCACAAAGGGCCATTCTGGCTTAGAACATAGTCAATAATGAGGGTAAGGGTCTGAGAAACAGCTAATACATACCTCAGCTTTAGTCTGGCTGAGCATGACATTATACAGGGGTAGAATGTTCCTCAGATCATCGACATTGGCCTGCTCAGTAAGGATTCATACCATTCTTGGAGGGACATTCCATGGAGGTGTTTGGGGATTAGCACACAAGTGACCTCCCCATTCTTCATCACCAGTTATTTGAAGATCATGAATCATCAGCAAAGATATCACAAAGAAAATACACCTTGTGCTTGCCATAGTAATACACAAGCACTGTTTCCTGTAGGTCATTAAGTTCATTATAGCATAGTTCTCACAGTCAGCCAGTTATTTCAGAGATACAGCAAGATAAAATGGCATGTGGTATATGACTGATAGGAGTGATGCCTGGAAGATGTTCAAAACAACAGAGCCACAAGCCTTGTTGGAAGCCCATGTTCTAACATCTTCAGCACAGACAACAGACCAATGAGCTTCAGATTCCAAGAAGGGCTGCAGGACTTCAGTGATGACAATCTTATAATCACCATCATTGTGAGCAAATGGGAGAAATTGGTGGCTGCTCTCTGGCCTAGCTTTAGGTGGAAGGGTAATGTCGAAAGAATCTCTGACACACAGAGATCTCCCATGCTGCCAGGGCTACCAGAATATGGCTAGTTGATCATAGTATTGCCTTTCTGCAACTGGTTCTAACATTTTAGTCTTCCCCAAAGTGAGAGACTGTACCACCTGAGGGGTACACTATATCGCTCAGTTTATTTAAAGGCATGTGACAGAGGGAAATGCCTGAGATCATGAAAGTGTTAATATGTGTGTCAATGCAAATGAAGCACCCAAAGGCCATCTGTTAGTAAACCTTTTAGGCTGAGTTAAAAAATGTACATGCATCATACATGTCATTGCAGAATGGCACTGATGGCTGATCTTAAATGATGCTGATGACCTTCTCATATGTTCCAGGAGAGAAAACATTTCTTTGACTTCCTCTTTCTTTACTTTCACTGTGTGGGTTTACACATAAATTGAATGCCAGCATAGCTATAAGTAGGTCAAAATCCTTAACATAGTAGTGTGGAGATGGTCATAGACTGGTCAAATAAGGCACAAGATGATACAAGGAAAACCACAAGATGTTGTGAGCCTTGCTGGATGGTGAATGCAGGGAGGAGGGGAGAGTCCTGAGTGAAGGAGGAAGACAGAGCCACTCTACTACATGTGGCAAAGTAATCTAAACAATGTGCTTCAGACATATGATGATGGGTGTAATGATTATATTCCCTAGGCTGACATCCCAATGCAACATTAATAGGGGGGCTTGTAGTCTGTGTGGAATTAGCTAAGATGTTGAAATTTGGACCAGCCTTGATGGCCAAGTCTCCCACTTTTAAAGATCTCTCGCAGTACCATGCACTCTAAAAGGGAGCAAACTCCTTGCTATCTGAGTCACAGTTGACTGAAAAGTAGTAAACTGTCTAACATTTAGATGACTGGGCTGAGATTGAGAAGATAGCCCATGATATAAGGGAATATCATCTACAATGTGTAAGGTTATAGGGCAGATATTTCCTGCTCATATTTGCCCTCAATCAGATTCATGGCATCCAGAATGCATAAAAAATGTCTTTTTTGAATAGTTTCCCTGAATGAAATAGACTCTAAAATATATATAAGAACTAGCTACTGTATGATAAATGGTCTGATTAATGTCCCATGAACCAAGGACTGGTACAACTCTGGAAAAATCTTATGAAAATGCTTGAGGAATAGAACAGTGCATTTGTGTACTTCTTCAGAAATGCATCTTTCTTGATTGTTAGAGCAACCACTGGGCTGTACCATAAATTCTGTTGCTCAACAGAACCAGTGATGGTGACAATCATGTCATTCACATTGTTAGGATCTTCCAAGCTCAGCTGCATTTGGTTCTTGAGGTACCAAAGTTCAAATGGTGGGTTGTCCCCATGTGCAGTGACCATTTGACAGGCTAGCTCATCTGGAGGAAAGAAGGCATTCAGCTTTGGTATACAGTCCAGTATCTCACTGTTGGTTCCATGTTGGAATATGAAGGTGACAATAATTGGTATGGTATAAGTGCCTAATGCATTTATTTTGTGTGAGAATACCAGGATGAGCTGAGGATGCACTGTTTTGAAGAAATATGACACCTCAAATACTGTTGTGCCCTGGATGGTGATACATTATTTCCTGATCGATGATTGGGCAATGATCATAATATCTGTGTTGGAGATGTGAGGCATCGGTGAAATGGTTTTGGAAGGACTGGATTCACGATTTTCAGTTGTTCATTGGTGAGAAAATACTGGATGTGACATACTGCATCTTTGCATATCTGAGAGCACCAAAATTGACCACACTGACATAAAGTAGTGGGGTTGCTTTTGATGAACATTTCTTTGCAGCCATAGCAGGTGAATAGCACATACATAATTGCCTGATATGTGGTAGTCTGATGGTAGAGTCAATAAAGTGTAAATGATAAATAGTGTTTGTAATGTTGAGATTTGAAAAAGGTGGTTTGAGAGTAGGATCATTGAGATGTCTTGTAGTAGAGTGTTTAGTGTTGAGATAGGCTGTTGAAAATGGTGTGACTTGATCAGAACAACAACAAATGCAAACTCAATGCCTTGCAGGCAAAATAGGCATGTATGTGAAATCTTGACTCCTTTTTTGTCTTTGCCTTTAAGTGAGACCTGCAAAATTCTAGTGACAAACCTTGAATGAGCACATCATATAGTGTACTGTGGTGGTGACAGAAGATATCATGTGACTATGGTATCATGAAATCAATCATTTACATTTTGGGACTTTTGCATGTTCACTGGAACCATGATGGTGATGGCTGATCAGCTGCTTTCTCTTGTGAGTGACAGTGATACATTCCATCTTATGATAAATGAATTATGAATCACTTCCACAGCAATGAGCTGGGAATGACTCATGCTTCTTTGCAGTTTTCAGTACTGTTCCTTTCTGATGTCGACATATTACTTGATTGATGCAAGAGAGTGAACCACTTTATCATTCAATTGTAGTCCATCTCTGTGACAGTAGAATTTACATCTCATCATCCTTACACTTGAATTTTTTGTTATCACTCCTTGACAATGTTGTTCCACTGCCAAGTACACCTCCAGTGGGTTATTCTGTGCTTGTACATACAAATTCCATTTCATATGTCTGGCAAGCTAATCCATCTCTTCATTTTTTTCAAGTCCATCAAGACCAGGTGTCGTTACATCAGGTGCTGCTGCAGGAAATCACTTAAGAGAGGATGCTCTGCAGTCATACTCCTCTATCCTTCTTCCAACCATTATAATGCTCACCAAGGCTCTCATACTTGTTGCTTCTGTTTTCTCTCATGCTATTCCATATGCTCATATTGAGTTGCACACTGTGAAGATGGTTAATCAGTCAGTACATCACCACCTTATGGATCTTACACTCTGCTGACTGTTGTATAGATGTGGTACCAGAATTGTAAGTTCAGATTCAAGATTCAGCTCCGACTTTCTTATTACCTGGTCATCATAGCTCACCCTAAGTCAGAATTTCACAGTTCTCTTGACCGGTGACATGCCCTCTCCATGTTCAGGCATGTAAAATTGCGAAAATTGCAAATACATGGACTGCATTCCAGTCCAGTAAGCATATAACAGAAAATAGGACTAGAGCACACAGAAACCTAGCTATCATAATGCTAAACTGAAGTAACAATAAGCAGAGTGCATGGCCTAGTAACAGACTAATACCAGAGGGGTTAGGCTGCATGTGAGGTCTCAGCACTTGGCCCTAAATGTGCCAATACTATCATGAGAGGATATGCTAAAAATAAAAAGAATATGATCGAAAC
>NW_025064991.1:0-9103 GCF_019112545.1 Guyanagaster necrorhizus
CAAGGGAACTCCATGGAAATTTGACGACAAATGCTTGGCTGCCTTCAATGAATTGAAACAAGCCTTTACACATGCTCCCATCCTTACTCACTGGGTTCCCGATCGAAAGATAGTGGTGGAAACCGACGCCTCCAATTACGCCATCGCAGCTATCCTCTCCATCTATCTCAAAGATGGTGAAATTCACTCCATCGCTTTCCACTCCTGGAGCCTCCACAATGCTGAACTCAACTATGACACCCATGACAAAGAGCTTCTAGCCATTTTTGAAGCCTTTAAACATTGGTGGCACTACCTTGAAGGCTCCGCAGACTCCATCGATGTCATAACAGACCACAAAAACCTTGAATACTTCGCCACCACTAAGATTCTAACCCACCGACAGATCCACTGGTCCGAATACCTATCCCAGTTCAATCTAGTAATCCGGTTCTGCCCTGGAAAACTTGGTGGGAAACCGAATGCGCTCACTAGACAATGGGACGTCTACCCTAAAGAGAGGGATAGCCAATATGCCCAAATCAACCCCCACAATTTCTGACCTGTGTTCACCCAAGAACAACTCTCTGCATCACTCCGAGCAACCTATCTCGAAGGCCCCACCCTACGGGCTAGTGCCATCATGGATATCGACAAACTCCACACCGATATCAGACAAGCACAATCCTCTGATGCTATGTCCTCTGACGGCCTCTGCCAGGCCAAGGCCGCTTCCGAATCCTCTCCCTCTCAATGGTCCATTGACGAATCCAACATCCTTTGCTTCAAAGGCCGCATCTACATCCCGGACTCCGACGATCTCCATCTCCGTATACTACAGAACAATCATGACCACATCTTGGCAGGTCACTTTGGTCAAAACCGGACATTAAAACTAGTCCGGCGGAACTACATCTGGCTAAAGATACGTGAATATGTCTGACACTATGTTAAGTCCTGCACAGTTTGTGGGCGCAACAAGGCACCCAGACACCGCCCCTATGGGTTACTGAAACCTCTGCCAGTTCCCAAATGGCCATGGGATTCCATTTCCATAGACTTCATTGAACAACTACCAGACTCCAATGGATTCACCGCCATCTTAGTAGTCATAGACCGAGCTAGCAAGCAAGCCATCTTCATTCCCACTCATGACACCATCAACTCCATGGAGCTCACCCAACTTTTCCTTATCTATGTATTCTCCAAACATGGAATACCCAGTCACATCACATCTGACCACAGCTCCAAATTCGTCTCCCAATTTACTTGTGCCTTAGCTGTGGCCCTTGACATGGAACTCCACCTTACCTCTGGTTATCATCTGGAGGCCGACGGCCAAACTGAATGAGCAAATCAAACTCTGGAACAATACATCCGCATCTACTGCTCCTACCAGCAGGACAACTGGGACACCCTCTTACTCATTGCTGAATTTGCCTACAATAATGCCCCTAACGCATCCACCAGAATTTCCCCATTCTTCACTAACAAGGGTTACCACTCCAACATCACCGTTCACCCTGAAAGGGATATTGCCTCCGCTCGGGCCCGAGATTTCGTGGTCAACCTTGATGAACTCCATCAATTACTGAAGGATGAAATTTCTGAAGCCCAGTCTCGCTACAAGACCCAAGCAGACAAGCACCAGATTCCAGCACCTCCATTCACAGTGGGAGACAAGGTCTACCTCAGCTCCAAACATATCAAAACCACCTGCTCAATCAGAAAATTCTCAGAGAAATACCTTGGTCCTTTCGAAATCATAGCCCAACCTGGTACCCACTCCTTTACCCTGAGGCTTCCACCGGACCTCTGGTCCATTCACCCCGTCTTCCATGTGTCACAATTGGAACCCATAGAAGAAAACACCATTCCTAACCAGATCCAACCACCACCGCCTCCAGTCAAAGTCGACGGAGAAGAACATTTTGAAATAGCCTAAATCCTCGACTCTAAACTGGACCGCCAGTTCCGCTGCCCACTGCTGTACAAAATCCAGTGGCTAGGATACAAAGGTACCAACGAAGAATTTGCTTGGTTACCAGCCTCCGAGTTCTCTGCCGATGAATTTATTGAAGAATTCCACCACCGATACCCAGACAAACCAGGACCCTTGTCCAAAGTTATTCAAACATCCCATTCCTAATACAATACTACTCTGAACACCACCAGCCCCCATCTTACCATTTCAATCACTTTTACACTTTCAAAATCAAAATCTTGTATTTACATTTCTTTTCTCCACTACCAACATCTGACGCCCTTTCTATATACATTTCATACAAAAGATTTTACAAAGAAGTGGAACCCGACGGGCTCACACCGGAACCCGAACTCTCCCCCCGCTCCTTCAACTCCTCTATATCCTTGTCCAGCCCCTTCAACATCGCCTCCCAAAGATCCTCCACCTCCTGATCCCTCTCATCCTTAAAAATCAGTCGGGCCTTCTTCCAGGCCTCCACCTCGGATTCCAAAAACAGCTCCGATGGAGACGACATATCATCAGAACCATAGTCATCTTGAAGACCTGCCACAGTACCATGAACATCCACCACCTCGTCCGCCAACTCATCCACACGACGCATCAACTTGCATATCAATTTTGAAAGTTGGTGGAGACCGGCAGAGACCTCCACACTGCTGATCACCTCACTCACAGTGACGCCCTTGTTGAACGAACAGGCAGTTTTCTTGACCTTGCAGCGAGAGCAAGTCCGCCCTCGACCGGTGCCTTCAGTTACCAGTCGTGCATAATATCGTGCACCATCTTGACAACAACGCACACAACTCCCTGAAAACAAAAGCTAAGTTAAGCCATGGAAGAAAACCAAGACACTTACTTTCACCATCCAACAATTCTTCACCCTCCGCCGGCCCTGCCACTTCCAACTTCACCTGCTTTTTGGGGCTAATGATCGCCTCTGTCTCACTGTCATCCACTACGCCCCTCGACCTGAACTTGTGTTTACGTCCCTTCTCCGCCGGAACTGCTGCCCTTCTCTTCCCCTCCCGCACCCTCTTCCTCCTCTCCAGGGTTCCCTCGGATTCCTCAGACTCATCGTCCTCCTCAGTCCCCTTCACCTGCTCATCATCAGACTCCAGAGGCATATGGTGAGTCACCTTCTTGAAGCGAAGACCGGAGCCAGGACCATACCATTCTGCCAAAACTTGACACAGCCGAAAATCAGTAGCCTCCGCAGGGGTCATCAGCAACCCATCCTCCATAATCATCCCCTCTGGCTCTACCTCCTCAGCCTCAGCCCTCGCTGCCACCTCCGCGGCCTCCCTCTCTGCAGCCTCCCTCTCCTCAGCCACCCTCCGAGCCACCTCCCTCAATGCCTCCTCTGCCTCCTTAGCCCGCCTCTCCGTGGCTTGCCGAACCTCCTCCCTCTTCCTCTCCAATTCCTCCTTCTGCTCCTTTTTTCATGCCTCCTGGGCCACATGGTCCGCCTGGACCTTTTCCTCCCACTCTTGCTCTCTTTGCCATTCCAAATGACTCTCCACGGCCTCCGTGTATTCTTCCTCCGCGGCCTCCCATTCTAGACAAAACAATTCTTTGGCCTCTTCAGGGCCATCAGGGGTGGATCCCCTCACCAGAGGCTCAGGAGTGCATGAGCAACGACATAGGCAATGATGGTGGTTTCAGATCAAGATACAAAACTCCCATGGCCACCAACAATCCTCCATGTGGCCCCACCAGCTATCAGGATCAGTGCTCTTGAGGGCAAGAATGCTAAAGGGGGGATACTGTTATGCGCATGCTGCCGGCCTCCGTGTCACCTCAACCAACCACGAATTCTATCATGCTACCCACCGGACTCCGGCCACTTCCCATTACCTACTAATTTCATTTCACCATTATCATTTCACATCTGTATTTCACATTGTAATACCTAGACCCCAAACTCGGTAGCGAATATTCACACCAGAACCCAATGGAACCCAACTCGGAATTAGCTACCATTAGTATATAAAGCCATGTATATCACTGTAACTACTCAGTTCGAATATCAACTTGGATAAGCCATCTACACTTCGTACTCACTCCCCTATTTCATCCATCGGATTTCACTCCAAAGGATACTCCTGTTCACTTCTCTGACAGAACTCCATTCTGTCCATCCAGATCCTTGGGCTCTGACTCAAGGGTGACGTTGCCAATAGCTTCATCAATGCCCATGCACTCCACCGGACTCCGCGCGTGCACTCAAGCCCACTCGATTGGCACGTTCCTAACAGTCCATAAGGATGACAGGATCTCATTCAGATAGAGGGGAGCCATCCAGAGTTGTGTCATTGCTTTTTCCATTGACAGACTTTGTATGCCTTGACATATGCAGTGATGTCTATTCCTATTTTGGGCCACCAGTACTCTCATAGCACAAGCTCCTTGGTTTTTGCAATACCAGGGTGGCTGGCAGTTGCATAGTCATGATAGGTAGTGATGATTTCTTCATGTAGGATTTGATTCCTAGGGATGTAGATTCTTCTATCATAATGGATTAGTCCACCCTCTCTTGTTAGCCCCCTTTCGTGATTAAGGGATGGTGCAATCTTTTGATCCCATTTGTGGCTGTCTTGAGTTGCACTCTTGACTCACTCATGGATTTCTTTCTTCATTGGCATTATCATGGCCCTAAAGTGCTCAGGTCACAATAGTGTTACTCCTATGTTGTTGGTTTCTCTCTGGTCATGGTCCACTCATCAGGATAGGAGGTCAGCCTTTTTATTTGCTGTCTCCGCCTTGTGGTAAAGGATATATTGGTATTAGCTGAGTTCCATAATCCATCGAGCCTGCTGATGATTTAATTTTTAGGGTTGTCGGAAATACCGGAGGTTTTGGTGGTCCATCCAGACTTCAAAAACCTTAGAGATGCTGATCAAATAATGTCGCCATTCTTCTAAGATGAGCATTATTGTGAGCAACTCTTTGTTGTAGATCTCATAATTCCTTTTCATGATTGTAAGTGCTTTTGAAAGGAACGTGACTGGATGTCATTTTCCCTCCTGTTCCTGAGAGAGTACCACCCTGATTGCTCCCTTGCTGGAGTTTGCCTCAACTCAGAATTTCCCTTCCTGAGATAGTATGGTGAGTATGATATCCTTGGCCAGTTATCACTTTAGATTGTTAAATGCAGATTGTTGGGAATGTCTCTAGGCCCAAGGGGCATTGCCAGTGAGCTGGGTCATTGGTCAGATGACTTTGCTGTAGTCTCTGATGAACTGCCAATAGAAGTTGGTGAATCCAAGAAAGGATTGTAACTCTTTCTTCTTCATGGGTTCCAGCCACTCAATTACTCCTGCCATCTTGACAGGATCCATCCAGATACTTCCTTCACTGATTATCACTCTGAGGTACTCTGTCTCAAGTACTTCAAATTCACACTTCTTAGCCTTAAGGAATAGCTTGTGTTTTCTCATAAGAGCTAGCACTTGTTGTATCAGCCTCCAATGTTCCTTTCTTGTCTGTGACATGATTAAAATATCATCCAGGTAGATTGTGACTTTTCCAGTGGCAATGAGCTCCTTGAATATGTTGTTCATCATCCATTGGAATGTTGCAGGGAAGTTGGTTAGGCTGAAGAACATAACAGTGGGCTCGAACAACCCTCTATTCATCCTGAAGATGGCCTTCCATTCATCCCTCTTCTTGATTCGGACATTGTTGTATCCTCAATGGACATTGAGCTTAGTATAGTATTTGGTGCCCCAAAGCTTGTCCATCAACTCTGAGATCAAGGGAAGGAGGTATCAGTTTTTAATTGTTATCTCGTTTAGCTTCTGGTAGTCTTGTACCAGCCAGAGTTTACCATCCTTCTTTTTTATGAAAAAGAACAGCGATGCCATAGGGGATTTTGATAGTCAGATGCATCTGCTAGACAGATTCTCATCAAGGAACTTGTCTAGTTTCTGCTGTTCCTGATTGCCAAGGGGATAGATTTTACAATCCAAGTTGGTGCTGGCATTTGGGACTAGCTTGATCATGTGATCCCAGGGTTTTGGGATGGGAAGTTTGTTGAAGCTGTCTTTTTCAAAAAGATCTTGATAATCCCATGCCCATTCTGACACCATTTTTTCAAATGTTTTCTCTGCCCTTCTCTTGTTCACCTTTGCTGCTAGGTTGTTGGCATGATGAATGGCTCAGATGCGAACCTCTCTTTATAGATCCACTGTGAGAATTGTCTCCTCATTCTCTATTTCCTTATCCCATCTGTTCTCTGGATCTTTATCAGGCAGTTCGAACAGGATTTTCTGACACTAACATTGGGCAAAGATGATTTGTCTGGTTTTCCAGTTTATAAGCGAGTTATGCTGTATGAGCCAATCATGGCCAAGGAATATTTCCTTGGTCCCAAGATCAGTCACAGCTAGATTGATTTATTCTGAGTGATTCCCGATAGTGAGTCAGAGTTCAATAAATTCTGTGATTGAGCTGGCTTGATTCTTTGTTCCATCAGCATTGTAGACTGAGATGGGAGCTGTGGTAGTTCTAGTTGGAAGTTTGTTCCTGGCGATGAAGGCTTGATTAATCAAACTTCCCATGCATCTGCTGTTGATCAGAGCAATGACCGAGTATGTGGATCAGGAGATCAGGGTCTCGATTTGGGCTTTAGTTGTTAGGTCTTGCTCAGGAGTTTTAGCATGTCAAATGAACTTTCATGGTCCATATAGTTCATCTAGCTATTCCAGTGCCCTACTCCAGTCGGTGTTTCTTATTCCTTCTAATGTTTCATCAGTTACCTTGTTAGGCTGTATTCAGTGTATCTAGTTTCTCAACATGGCCTTCCCTACGGCTTTGTCTTTTGCTTCTTTGATGGCTCTCTAGGTCCATTTGGTATCGAACGGTTTGAGCCAGTGTGTGGGGCTCTCTGTCCCTATTCAGCCTATAGGTGTTTGAGGTTTTTCTTGTGATTCAAAGATGTGTGTAGTAATTAGTCAGAGTATATTCAAATGCATATGTAGTAGTAATATAGAGGTAACTACAGAGACATCATGAGTCTGACTAGCAGCTACAGGTGGCACACCTTTCAATTGCTTGGCCAGTCCAGTGGAATCGCTCACTGGCTGGCCTCATCTTTTAACTCCTTGACTTTGGTTTCTTCCCTCAGACTTTCTTCCTCTTTTTGCAGTTCAGCAATCTGGGTTCATATGTCTTCATGGGTTTGCTTCTTCTTTGGGCAATCCTTGGCCATATGACTCTTCTGCCTACAGTTGAAGCATTTTTTCTCCTTCTTCATCCAATCTATATCTATGGGCTTCTCTGTCCCAGTATATGTGGTTCCTGTCTTCTGGCTTTCATAGGTCGAGATCGTTGAGGGTCCCAATGATTTCCCAGCAGTTTGCCCCATCTTGTTCGAGGTTGGCAGGGTCAGCTTTTTCATGTTCTCCTGTAAGGTTGATGATTCTGCTTTCTGCCTTTGTCATTCCTTATATATCTCGATGATACATTCCTTCTATTTATCATATCTGACAGGCATCAAGATTTTGATGCCCATGGCAGATATCATTGTGAGGTATAATAGAGGGACTCCTCTCTTAAGGGTCTCAACTATCTGGCTATCATTGGCTATGTCATCCCATATTCCCGCTAGTTTGGTGAGTCTCTCCAGCTTGTCAAAGTAGTCTGTGGCCGTCTTATCTCCTATTTTATATTCCTTGATCTTCTGTTTGTGTACCTCCTGTACTGCTAGGTCAATGAATTTGTTGTTTAGCATGCATTTGAATATCAGCTAGGAAGAGTAGCAATAATGATTCCATGTGTTTGATCAGAAATTCAGGGAGATTAGAATCCACCATGTCTTGGCTTTTTCTTCCAAGTAGGAGGTGGCAAAGGTGACCTTATTCATATTGGTCTCTAAATATCCAATGTAGACTTCAAAGTATTGCTCACAGTCTACCAAGAACCTGTCAATGTCATCAGATGCTCCTTTGAAGGGACAGAGTTTTCGAAGGAGGTTGGGGTGACATTAGAGGACGTTAGCATTCTCTGGCAGTGTGCTCATTGGGTTGGGCCATCCTGCAAACAGCAGCTGTTGCCACTCCATCAGCGGTCCTGAGAATGAGTAGAGTGAGTTGTCATCAGCTACCAGGCTCTCTTTTAGATTCTCAATTCAGATGATGACCCTATCTCAGACTGTAAATCTGAGATGAGTGGCTTCAAGATCATCTTGCATGGGTTTTTTTCCTGCTCCACTGGATCCTGCCTCATCAGGTGGCAGTTGTCTCCCTAGAAGTCAGCTCCTCCTGCTGGTCCAAGAGTTTTGATACCCTATGGCTGGCCAAGTTTGGGGTCTGATTAGCTGAGTTGCCATAGTCTGAACAGAATAGTCGAAGCTTGTAAGGATGCTTCACACCAATGAGAGCCGATACCTGACTTGTCTTGGCATAATGAGGGGGGTCTTCAGCATTGGTCATATTATGGGGATGTCCTGATAAGCTGGTGGTCAGCTAACTGGGTACTCAGAATGTTTTTAATTATATTATTAGGCAGCATAATCTGCTGCCACCCATCTCAGAATTTCTGTTCACTTGTTAGTGTCTGAATGCAAATATAATTGTCCTATTTGTGATGCCATCCAAGCAGCATCGTGCCATAGAAAGTTTACTCTCCATAGGTAATACTCCTGTTAGGAATGTGCCAATCGAGTGGGCTTGAGTGCACGCGCGGAGTCCGGTGGAGTGCATGGGCATTGATGAAGCTATTGGCAACGTCACCCTTGAGTCAGAGCCCAAGGATCTGGATGGACAGAATGGAGTTCTGTCAGAGAAGTGAACAGGAGTATCCTTTGGAGTGAAATCCGATGGATGAAATAGGGGAGTGAGTACGAAGTGTAGATGGCTTATCCAAGTTGATATTCGAACTGAGTAGTTACAGTGATATACATGGCTTTATATACTAATGGTAGCTAATTCCGAGTTGGGTTCCATTGGGTTCTGGTGTGAATATTCGCTACCGAGTTTGGGGTCTAGGTATTACAATGTGAAATACAGATGTGAAATGATAATGGTGAAATGAAATTAGTAGGTAATGGGAAGTGGCCGGAGTCCGGTGGGTAGCATGATAGAATTCGTGGTTGGTTGAGGTGACATGGAGGCCGGCAGCATGCACGTAACAACTCCT
>NW_025064992.1:0-8955 GCF_019112545.1 Guyanagaster necrorhizus
AGTATTATTTACATATTGTTAGCTCACTAGTTTCCTACAGTTCAACTCATACAACTGTTACTGATGTATCTTTATTTGTCTCAACTTGGAGCCAGACTGATGAATAGATGGCAGTTCTGAGAAGCTTGTTCCTCCTCCTCCTGGCCCTAGGTTGATACCATACCTTGATGGTAATCAATGATGTGTTCGCCTCCAATTGTGGCAGTAGGAATACCTATGAGGTCCCATATCCTGTGTAGTAGATCATCAGTAGGCCCTCCAGGAGACATGGACTGAAATACTACCTCTGGGGAGCCATGTCGATGCCAGGGGTGTAAGAGAGTGTGGGCACTGCTTTCTATCAGAGATGGGCATCGAGAAGAAGGATCACATGAAAGCACATCAGTTAACTCTCTCACACCCACAATTATTGCAGAAATTGCTAGACGCCATGAGCTTGCAGGCCAGCATCGGTACGAAAAGATGGGCAAGGTTGACGCCTTGGACTGATCATGTGAATGATGTCGCTGTCGGCTAGGTAGAACAATGCTGTTGGGGAAGACCATACTCAAGGAGCGGTTTCATAGTGAGTATTGACCGGCACGATGGAAGAAATTAGATCTGTTTCATTCATATCACAGAGTGCTTATAGAGAGTATGTTGATCACTGGGCCGAGCGAACGGAATAGACATCGACAGCAGTACTAGGATTGAGAATGAAAATCTTCTTTGGATCACGCGAGAATGTTATATCACGCTGGTGACCCAGGCTTGGGAATGTTGCTGAAGCCGGGTAAATACATCAAGGCTGCGACTTCCGCAATTTATCACAATCAATGGGGGAGATGGATTCGTAAAACGCGAAATATGATGGAATTACTAGGTTTGATGATGAACAACGAACTGCTTGAAGCGCGATAAACGGAGAAGGCGAAGTCAAAAGTAGAACACATCACGGCAATATTGATACGCCTAAAAGATACATCGACATGTTGAGAACAGTAAGAGCCATCATTAGCAAAGAAGGAACAGACATAATGAAGCTGTACTACCATTATCCAGCATTTATAGCAACGGATAATCATCGTCCTTCTGATTCCTAGCCATAGATGAGTTCCGCCAGTATGAAAAAGAAGAGGAAAAAAGGCGCGATTGAGGGACAGAGATCTTCTTGCATTTGCATCAGTCTTGGGTGCTGAACGCAGAGAATATTCTTAGTGAATACTATCGCGTCACGATGTTGGGGGAAAAGATGGCCTCGACTTAAAAAATTAAGCACCGGATTGGACTATGACCTTCTGGAACTAACAATATCAAATCCTATCAAACCCGATAAAGACGGTATCTGAGTTAACTTCGTGCCGGCGCGGCGCAGGCCTTCAATTCTATTCATGTCTGCTATGAGAAATTTTTCAAAATAATCCATCTGTCAGTCACTGTATGCAAAACTTTTCCTCAAAAATTTCCATCTCCTTCTCCATTCCTTTTCAACCAAGCAACATACATTTGCAGACATCTTGTTATGTGCCTCATCCACAGATTTCGGTCGTATCCCTTAGGGGGCTGCGAGGGGCCGAGAGCTGTGGAAGCCCCAAACGCCTTACACTCGACAGAAAAAGGCGCCACCGATGCCGCCCATTCGTCTTCCTGGGGAAACAGCATCCTTTTGTATGGCTTCAACTTGGGTCCTTTACCATCTAGATGGTAGAATATAGGCTTTTTGGAGAGAGAGTATAAATATCTCATCCTCTTGGGTGTAAGGCGGATGGTTTTGCTCTTGGCCGTATCGCTGTTGCTGATCGGAACGAGTGTCGCGCGTTTAGGTAGACATTTAATCTTCCTGTCAGCTACCACTTCTCTATGTGGCAAAATCCACGAGCTCGCGTCGAGCGAAAATCTCGTCCTTCTTCAACATCCCAGCAACGATCCGCCGCCGTTGATCTTCCTCTTCCTTACGCACGCTCTCGAGCTCCTCGCGGTGTCTCCGAAAACGATCCAACATGAGCAGGTCCTTACCAGAGGCCGGGTTTCTGTGTCGTGTGGATAGGCCTCGTCGCAGATGATCTCTGGGATATGAGGCGGCAGGGGGTGGTCGACCTCGGGATAGGGTTGCATTGTTCCGAAAAAGGGCCTTGACTTGGGTGGCAATACTTCGTTTAACCTGACCAAATAATCTTCCGTTCATTATATCTTATTTCCGTGATGTTTCAGGCAAGGAAAATGACGGTTTTTGGCTGCAGTATTCGGCGACCGACACTGTCTTGGAGATTAGTCAGTCTGGCACGCAACAGATGCTGCGAAATCCAAGAGATAACTGATTCATGACGCGGACCAACTGATTACGACTGTTTTCACGAACGAACAACAGACATCGATTCTAGAACATATCTATGTCACTACTACCTTCGCTGACCCTCGGCGAATTAGCGACCGACATCCAGGGATCATCGAGAAGCTCATCGATGGACGCCCGTTCCTCCGGAAGCCACCTGAGCATCCGCTTCAGAAATCCAATGAACATCTGCTTGTATTGAGAATCCGGAATAGTAGAAAACACGGCCTCAAATGTCCCTTCGTTCCCGGGCGGATAGTAATTTGCATACAGGAATTCTCCTGAAACAGGCTGTTAGTAAAATGGGGTTTTCAACATTCAATAACCCACCATTGCTATCAAAGTATATCTCTCTGCACATGGGATTTATCCTGTTTATGAGTTCCGCAGGCGGGGGTCCAAGAAGACGTATAATTTGTGCAATTTGTACAATGATGTTGAACTTTCCTTTAGAATCCAAACCCATAATGGGCGATTCCACGGCCAGACAATCGAAGACCTGCAAGTCGGATGATCGTGAGCAGAAGCTAAACGGTGATGGGAAATTCGTCGTACCAGTGCGCCAAGGTTCCAAATATCAGCACTATATGACGACGCGATTCCGAAGCTAACTTCTGGCGCACGATACGGATCCCGCTGGATAAATAAATCGCACAGGCCTTGGTCACCCCGAACCGCTTTGCCGAAGTCAGAGATCACAGGAGCGGGCATGCTTCTATGCAACACAGGTCCA
This sequence comes from Guyanagaster necrorhizus, assembly GCF_019112545.1. Taxonomy (NCBI): domain Eukaryota; kingdom Fungi; phylum Basidiomycota; class Agaricomycetes; order Agaricales; family Physalacriaceae; genus Guyanagaster; species Guyanagaster necrorhizus. The sequence continues at coordinate 3,045 of NW_025064992.1, forward strand.
AAGTCACTGTCTGACACATAGATTTCACGATCAGGGAGAATCTTCTTCACGGCAGAGTTCTCCGAAGCGTATTCCTCGTACTCCAGCAAAAACACCTTGGGATTCTCTAGTATGAAAAGAATATTGGACAAGTTGAGATCTGAGGATGGCGTAAAGAAAGGTGCGTCGTTGTTAGAAAAGGAACGCACTAGTGTGAATGATATGACAATGGTGGTGAAGATATCGTAGGCCTTGGAGAAATAGCCTGTAAAAAGCCGGGAAGACAGGGAGTGTAAAGAACTCCATGCCGGAGGTATCTTCACGGAAACGACGCTGAAATAAATCCACAGATTCTCGGTGGGGCCAGTATGCCAAGCAGACATGTTTTCCATGGGATCCTGCCAGCTCGAAGCTATCATACAGATTGTGGACATAGGCGCGATCAGGGCTAGATAGATTGGCGTCAGTTATATCCCACGCCATCCTGACGTCCTCATTTCTAGACGCGTCAACAGTCAGAACTTTGATGGCCACAAACGGGTACGTGTACGCATCCGGTCTGGAAGGAAACCCTCGATTAGCATTCATGTCGACAGACTAACTCTTCAACTCACTCGCCAATGTACTTGGCGAGCCATACGGTTCCGCTGCTCCCATAACCAAGTTTTCCAATAACGTGGTAGACCGTGTTCAAGACCTCGCCTAACGCGACTGGATAATAAATGCGTGGATCATAGTCTGGAAGGCTTTCTTCCTCAACGAGGATGTCGGGGCCTATGATGATTGGGTCTGGTACCGCCATGGAGCAGGCAAAGTGAGAGCAGTATTTCGATCAGGGAGGATGAGAGAAGATGGGAAAAAACGAGGTACGTTCTGTCGTCCTTTCGGTGTCCTTTTAACTGGCTCGCTGCGCCACATTCGGAGGAATGAGTAACAGTAGAACTCGGCTCTTTCCGGATGAGGTTCGGTCGACATATCGAGACAGTTGTTGAAATCTCACGCTCAACGCGATCGTTGCCAATGGCACTGCTCGCCACGACTTTGTGTGAACTTATGAAAGGTATCGTCGTCGGAATGTGTATGAATTCTTATCCACAGAGGTACATCTTCACGAGGCTATGTCCTGTCTTACTGCTTCCACTCACGGCTGGCCTTTTGTGTCCTTTGCGATTGGTTGAGTGTGGATGCAAAATGTACATCTTGGGGTCCCACCAGGGGAACTCGTAAAGAAGATAAATCCCGAGTACAGAGCGATGTTCTTTAATAGCAAAGGCGGGCCACAGAAGATTAAAAGCCCCCCATTTTTACTATCAGCTTGTTCCAGGACAATCCCTGCGTACAAATTACGATTGGGAGCGTTGGCGCGGTCCGGTTCCTCCGTGATCACGTGTTGCATTGCCGTAGATTCCCGCTTCGTAGCCACAGCCAAGACCATCAGTAGCCATTCCCGATTCCCTCTCTTGGACCTAGCAATATGGTTCCACGAGAATGAAGGGACATTTGAAGCCATGTTTTATATGATCCCGGATTCTTCATACAAACAGATGTTCATTGAATTTCTGAAGTGGATGCTCAGATGGCTTCCGGAGGAACGGGCGTCCATCGATGAGCTTCGCGGTGATCCATAGATGTCGGTCGCTAATTTTCCGAGGGGTCAGCGAAGGTAATGATGACAAAGATATGTTCTAGAATCGATGTCTGTCGTCCGTCGGTGAAAACACTTGTAATCAGTCAGTCCGCGTCGTGGATAAGTTATACCTTGCATCCCCCAGCATCGGTTGTGTGCCAGACCGACTAACCTCCAGGACAGTCTCCGTCGTCATATACTGCAGTCAAAAAACCGTAACAACCATTGTATTGTGTTTCCCAGAAGTTTTATCTAAGTACAAGCCCCTTCGAGTTTCAACCATCCTCACCCCGATGAAGTTACCGGGAGCGTGGTGCTCTGGGTGTGTCAGTGTTCATCTTTTCATGCCCACATCGCAGGTAGCCCTTTCATACATCTATTGCATTTCAGCCATGAATTACCCATGAATGTGATTTCAACTTCCGGCCAGAGGTTTAAAACCACGCGTGATCCAGAAAATGCATTACACGGTCATTCCGCCAAATATAGCTCAGCAAGCTAAAGCTGCAGAAAGGACACTAGAACACATCGCGTTTCCTCTTTCTCTCACCCCCTCTACTCAAAGTATTGCTCTTAATTTGCCTGCTCCATGGCGGAAACAGATGCTACTATCATAGACCCCAACATCCTCGTTGAGGAAGAACGCCTTCCATAATATGATGTACGTTGTTATTATCCAGTCAGACTAGGCGAAGTCTTCAATGGTATCTACAAGGTCATTGGAAAGCTTGGGTATGGAGTGAGCGGAACTTGAACTGTCTGGCTTGCCAACAATATTGAAACATTCCGTGCCACAGGAGGGACAAAATACCAATATATTAGGCATCATTCAAGAAATTTATTGCACTCTGCAATTGGTCAATCTGCTGAGTCATATCCATCCCTCGTCTTACCCCCTTCAGCACCTCTGTCGACGAAACTGTCAGCGTACATCTTGATTCCCTCTCAGAGATCACCAAGCGGTAGGCCCTGGAGCTGATTTCAAACCTTTCGTCTTCCACTTCTCTGGTCCCTGGTTTTCGAGGGGACATGTGCAGGCTCGGACAGTCAGTGGGCCAGCGCGTCGAGTATTTAACCGGTCGCACATGTGATCTTTCGGCGTAGAATGCGCTGCCTTGAATAATTAGACAGAGCAATAAGACATTCAGCTACAAAAGCTAGCTGAAGAGTGTAAACCGGGTTCTTGAAGACACAGAACCTGCCCGAGGAATCTCCTTCCCGATAATGTCAAAACTTGGCCTGAGTGCAAGGTGACAGAGGCCGGTTTGTAGAAAGAAATGATCAGCTTAGGAACAGTGAAAAAAAGAAACTGTGGCTAGAATCACAGCTGAGCCTGAGATCAAGGAGCCGCTAAAGCTCGCCCATTGATTCCCTTCCCCCCAGCCCTGTCGGGAAATTCCGTCTGAGATATATTTCTCTTCACCATAGAAACACCTTATGCACTACACCGAGGTCCATACAGGGTTTCTCCTAAGACTTTCCCAAATTTTTTGTCATTCTCCACCAGTAGTATACAAGAATGGGAGAGCTCATCATATGATCTTTTCTGCCTAGAATCCACTGCTAAGCTTTGGGAAATGATGATACAGCTGCCTGCGCAATATAGCATGATGATTTCTCCTCTTTCATGCATCCCGTAGTGTACTGGCCATGCAAAACCCACTGGTTTCGAATCCCAGGCGAAGAGATATCCGCCCAAATGGTGTAGGTTTTATTCAAAATTACGAATCCTTTTTGATGCTCACCTCTGCTGATAGGTTCCTGGTTAGCTGGGTCGACTTGCCCAGTGCACACTTCCTTCTTGCTGTTCGTAGCCACAACAACTGAGATCTTGGAAGTCTATGCGATGTCAAAGCGGGACCAGGGCATGTTCAAATTGGGAGTGCGGGTTTAGACGCGTCGTCCTCATGGTTGAAGGGAAACTCCGATGTGTAATGGTCACATATACCTCACTGAAAAAGCCTTTGAACACGTCTCTCAGACAAGCACCCTGTGTGGTGTATTGGTTAGTATACATGCATGTCTCCGCTAGGTTCGACTCCAGCATCAGGGTTTAGTATGGTGTCCATCTTTCCTTTTACAAATCCATATCCTTCTCATGTTCACAGTTACAGTTCACTCTGCTCACGTATAAATTGAATTGGAAATTAGCGGACATAACCGCGTCACCGCTCATGACTTCTGTTATACTCCCAGCCCTAAGTGCTGCTTCAAAGTCACGGACGGCTTTGACTGAGTGGAATCGAGTACTACTCACCCATCCCCACTGGTTCGACTCCTCGGGAGACATTGCTTGTTTGGATATCTTCTTTTTTCTGTCAGTTTGCTTGCGGACTCGAAGCCGATGTGCCATTGAAAAGAGCGTGTTCCTGTCATGGCAGTCGCTGCATTTTATTACTGTGTATGTCTGCGAGCTCAATGCGTCAGGATTCCTCAGCTCGTCTGTTGCCAGCAGGCACATGGAAATAGCTAGCGCATGCAGGTTGTACTTCTTAAATCAAAAAAACGAAGCTATAACCATATTGTTAGCGTTGCGGGAATATTCAAGTTGCAAACGTACATCTCCATGTTCCTTCTGCTAGGCTCTGTCCTCTGGTAAACCACAACAGCCGTATTAAAATAATCCTTCTTTACATCACTGAACACAATCATTCTTCAATTGCACTATGTATCTGATCCCTCAGCAGAAGTTCACCTTTTCAGTAGTACATCTGTCATTGCAATGTATTATGCTGGGTTCAACTCCCGGTCAGAGAGTAGAGAAAGGGGTGGTATGCCTAGACTATCTTTTTAATTTCCTTTCGGTAGACACCCTCAAGCCTGAATCAATCTTCCCCACCCCATCTGGTACCCACAGTTTTTCGTGAAGACCGCGGATAAACTTGTTCATCCGACATCTAATGTGCTACGGTCTTACCTCCCTTCAGCACCTCCGTCCACGAAACGGTTAGCATACATGTTGACTCCCTCCGAGATTATCAAGCGGTAGGCACGGGAGTTGATTTCAAAACTTTCATCTTCCACTTCTCTGGTCCCTGATTTTCGAGGGGACATGTGCAGGCTCACAACTCCCGTCTTGTCGTCCAGAATATTACAAACAATGTCTCCCGATTATCATTAAATGAAGAGAAATATCTTTCCTTGAACGCATTGATTGCCACCACTGCCATGCCGATTATCATAACGATGGTATACTTCGTCCACACAATTTGGAACATGTAATCTCAGTCGGGACAGTCGACCAGAATTCGGTGCAAGATATACTTCCAAACCCGTAATGGAAGATGTCAAGGCCAGACGCTCAAAGATCTGCAAGCTGGGTCATCGTGAACATGAGGTAAAGATGATGGAGAATTCGTACCAGCAAGCCAAGATTCTCGCTGGGGGGGGGGCTAAGCAACTCTGAACTCGCGCTGGTCCTAGTAACTTTGTTGGAAGCCCGCTCTTCTCTCTGGGCTCCTACGCCCTGAGGAGATACACGCTAATCGAAGATACCTAGATTTTATAAACGCTACAACCAATGTAGTATCAGGGTAAGTCGTTCTGGCTATTGGGCCATTATCGCGAACTCCAGCATGTATCGCAAATAAATTTGTCGAGCAGCTCGCTGTTAATGTAATTTCAAATGGCCTGAAGGGATATTTTTAGGGCTAAAGCACGACACGTACAGGTGACCGATACGTCCATCTTGGCAATTTCTATCTAGGTCGCTATCTTGATTGTCACCACCTCACATGAGTTCTCGTGGACAGGAAAATCGAGTAAGAGCAAAGAGCGGTTCGTGACTGATATCTCTGTGTGGCTCGTATACTCATGGCCGAGTGTCGAATTTACAGGCTTTATTGCCCCCGGAAACGGTTATTATATCTCTGTGTCTGGAAACTGGTGGTACGAAAATATTTTTAACTATGATCGTAATTGTCGCTGATAGCTCCTTTCAGCTGGCTGACACCTGAGCTTGTCTTTGTTCGCGACGTATTGACTCACGGCTCTCGTTCCTCTTCAAACGTATCGGGACAGGTACGTCTGAATTGATCGTGCCGCTCAACTGATCCTGATATAATATCTGTAGATCTATCTGCAATGAAGAATCAAAGTTCTCAGCTTACAAGGATGAATCTGCGCAATGGATTCCACGATCTTGAACGAGCCTCTGGATCGATTCAGAAGAATGATCTCAGACTATGTAGAGTATGATATACGCAATATATCTGCAGCTTTAGCTTGCTGAGCTATATTTGGCGGAATGACCGTGTAATGCATTTTCTGGATCACGCGTGGTTTTAAACCTCTGGCCGGAAGTTG
>NW_025064993.1:0-8581 GCF_019112545.1 Guyanagaster necrorhizus
GGTAGTAATCCTTGAATGTTTCGGCGTCTGCTCAGTATCCGCGCGTAATGCACGAACATTCGTAAATTCGCGCTTTTGATTAACATTCACCGCTTCCTTACAAAGGCAAGAGTATTCGAATTTCATCACGACATTCGGTGCAACAGTACGCATAAAATTCTTTCAGGAAAAGTATACGGAGAATAGGACAGCCAGAAAAACGCCGTAGTATGGTGAGTCAATGTATTGGCGATATTTCGTTGTAACGTACCAAAAGCCAAGCTAGATCTTTGATCCAGAGCAGAAACACCAAGAGTCAGCCTAATTCAACGGCAAAGCTGTCCAAGGAAGGAGACAGTGACCATTTTTTATTAGATCCGTCGTATGGCTGCAAGAGTCTATCGCCCTGCTGGGTTTGAAGAAAGGAAACTGAGGAAAGGGCGTAGAAAAGGTGGTTCTGATGATAAGATGATGATGGTAATTCAAACCGTGTTTGAAACTCCGCCACCTGCTGCTCACGAGTCTGTATTCAAGGTCCAACTATGACCATCTCCGTACTGCTATGCCATCCCGACGTCCAATCCTTTGCGTGTCTCCAAATCAATGCCGTTTGGGTTGCTATCCAAAATAGTGAATGCTCAGGAGAGACGAAGATAAGGGATCGTTTGCAAAGGTTCATAACAGTACGGCAGCATGAATATCGTTACCTTACTTCAACTAATCTCTTTTTGCCTCAAAGGAATCTTATTCTTGTCTAACATAGTGGCAGATACTAACAATGAGAAGCAGAACGGGAATAACGCCACGATGCGCACGCAGTCACGTCGAGGCCGCGCACAGTTTACCCAGACCGCCGTCTCCAGCTATATAAGACGAGCGCCAGGAGGCAGGATAGAGTGTGCAAGTGGCCTCTCACATGCGCTATGACTTTGTCCGGTCCATTACCTTCCTTGGCCCCGTGGCAAATTGGGACAGCTCTACCTTTTCGACAAGTCGTTGATTTCCAAGGGACCTGGGATGAAGCGCTGAGAATGATGAACTTCGAGGTACGTGACACGGGTATAAGCGGCCAGATTTCCCTCCTTACTCGTATTTCTGGCTTCAGCGAAGAACACGAGGTTGATCATTGAGGTGACTTGCGTCGAATCAGCAAGTAATGAAAAAGACGCGATAGAAAAGGTACGTGCCCTCCTATTTGGACGCCTTGAGATTGAGTCTAAGCAGGCACCCATGTAGCATTGCCTTATCATTCACGCAGGAGCTCGCTCTTCCTGGCAACCCGTCTTTTCAAATCGTATCTGAAGCTCTGACGCTAGATGCCGTCCCACCATCTTCGCGCCTTCGTTCAAGAAATCATTCAAGCTCTTCCTTTGGAAACGCGGTCTTGAGTACAAAGACCTTGGCCTGCTTGTCTTGAGGGTGGATTACCTAATAGGAAACGATAATGAAAGTGAGCCGTGATAGAGTCAACGCTTCACTTACTCAGCTTAACGGTTCTCAAGGTTCTATTTCAAAAATGACCAAGCCCGTGTCTCCGCAACTTTTTCGCCATTTTGGACTGTGGAAGGCTTCCAGGATAGGATTGCGGCCCGGGACTTCAGTCACAATGCTGACTGTTATGGGAGAAGATGGACAAGGTGAATGTCGAATCAGCGATATATCGCCGATACAGTTTCGCTGAATAAGACTGGGACTGCGTCGGAGACTGTGAACCATTCGCAGAATATGGCGGACCTTAATGTGGCTATGGTGATGTCGCTGTTGGGAAGAGTGGGCCTTATTACAGGCGGAGGGACGGGGATGTATGTTTACTGGCTTTCATTTACGACCCGTGATTGACTCTCTGACAGAGGATTTATGATTGCGAAGGCCTTTGCTGCAAATGGAGCAAAAGTATACATCACTGGCCGAAGGTTGGACGTGCTCGAGAAAGCCGCCGCGTCAGTTACAGGCGTGCCAGGGTCCATTATCCCGTCTGTGACCATCCTTTCTTCCATGTAGTCATTGCTTACCCACACATAGATTGCAGATGGATATAACTGACGAAGAAGCTGTCAAGGCCAGCGCCAAGCATATTGAAGATATCGACGGCAAGCTCGATGTCCTCGTCAACAAGTTCGTACATCATAGCCCCGTTTGCCTCTTCCACATGCTAATCTCTTCGCAGTGCCGGATTCGCCGGCTCCCTTCGTGACCCAGACTTTGCCTCCAAGAAGGACGCGGCTATAGATCCTCTCGAACCCGAGACCATACAGAACTGGACCGACATCTTCGCACTGAACACCATCGCCCCATTCTTCGCCGTGCGCACCTTCCAATCCCTCCTCATCAAGGGAGCCCATTCCCGCCCCCAAGGCACCTCAAGCGTCATCAACATCAGCAGCATTGCGGCAAGACTCAACACACCTGGGCCCGGAGCATGTGTACGTTGTCCTGATATTCGTATATAAAGCCGCATCGAACTGAGTTGATCAGATGGCTTATGGTGTGACGAAAGCAGCATTGGACAAACTCACGCTCGTTCTCGGGACGAGTTTTGCTGGGAGGGGTATCCCGATTCGGGTGAACGCGTTGCAGCCTGGCGCGTTTGCGTCGCAGCTGATAGGTCCTGATATTTTGGAGATTATCAAGACGAAGCCTGCACCTGGTGCTGTGGCGCCGATACCCGCCAGGAGGCATGGGTCGTGAGTACGCTCGGTATTTGGATGAGATCGGTTGTTGAAACGAGTTTTGTAGTGATGCAGAGATTGGGATGACGGCGATCTACCTGGCAGTATCGGATTATACGAACGGGGCGGTTTTGTGTGTTGATGGCGGAACATCGCTGGTAAACCCTTGATTGCTTTGTTGTTTGACGTAGACTGTCTATGGGATTAAAATTTCCCCCCTTGGCGTTACCGACCTAACGATATCATGGTGTTCCCGTCTAAAGACGGACTTGGTTTTGATAACCCCCGAACAGTATGATTTCAACCAGGCAGAACATACGAGATGTTCTGTGGAAGGCAGACCAAAGGAACTCGTCCAATTTGCAGGTCTTGTAGAACCATCGAAGATATCTCTAATCCATAGATGGAGAGAAAGAATGGTGATTACAAGTGGGTAACAATGATAACAGACCCTTTCATATCGGTTATAATCGCTACTGAGGCCCGACATATGAAGTGTTCGAGCTTGCCTTATTTTCCTTTCACCTGGTTTCCTACTTCTAATTAATGACTGGTTCTGTAGCTTGGCTCGGTGGAAATAGAAATAATATTCAGGGATTCACCAGCGACAATCCACCATCAAGGTCCGAAATCGCCCCGTTCGTATAATCCGACACTGCTAGATAGATCGCCGCCATCGCCATCTCCGCATCACTAGTGCCAATCAGCATTTATTCCACGGCACTGCGACTGAGCATACTCACGTCCCAAGTCTCCTCGCAGGTACCGGCGCCACGAACCCAGGTGGCGGCTTCGTCTTAATCGTCTCAATAAACTCAGCACTGGTCAGCTCATTCGCAAATGCACCTGGCGATAGCACGTTCACCCGGATGGGGACGCCCCGCTGGGCAAAACTCGTCCCCAGAACGAGCGTCAGCTTCTCCAACGCTGCTTTCGTCGCACCATATCCCATCTACCATGGTCATGTTAGCTTCCGAATCAAGCTTGGAGGGAACAGCAGGGTACATACACAAACCATGTGCGGGGTTGTGTTTAACTTTGCGAGTGCGCTACCGATATTGATGATGCTTGAGGTGCCTTGTGGACGGGAATGCGCTCCTTTGACGAGGAGGGATTGGAAGGCGCGTACGACGAAGAACGGCGCGATCGTGTTGAGGGCGAAAATATCTGTCCAGTTCTGTATTGTCTCGAGTTCGAAAGGGTCCGTTGCGACCGACCTCTTTGCGACAAAGTCAGGATCCCGAACGGGGGAGGCGAACCCGGCGCTAGTGCCAAAAGGTTAGCGTAATGGAGGGGGTCCCAGCGATTATCGACGAACTTGTTGACGAGGACATCGAGCTTGCCGTCGGTTCCTTCGATATGCTTTACGCCGGCCTTGACGTGTTCTTCGTCTGTCACGTCCATCCGGAGTCTGTAGGCACGTCATTTCATGCGGTGCTTAACTGGAAGACGGGGGACAACGCATACGGGACAATAGATCCGGGGACGCCTGTAACAGACGCAGCTGCTTTCTCCAACACGTCCAGCCTTCGGCCAGCAATGTATACCTTGGCTCCATTTGCAGCAAAGGCTTTAGCGATGATAAATCCTCTATCGAAAGGTCAACCACGAGCCGTAAGGAAGAATACTGACCCTTACATCCCCGTGCCCCCGCCTGTAACGAGACCCACTCGTCCAGATAGTGACATTACCGTAGCCATGCTGAGATCTGCCATGCCGAGGGTCTCGAATGGCCTTCAGTCGTGAGCCCTTTTATTAGAAGTTGCACCACTTATTCAGCACAACTGAATAAGCGGTTTATCGCCCATCCGACGCCGTTCATCTTTTCCGACAAACCGTCAGCATCATGACCTAAATTGAGGCCACTCTTATTCTGGAAGCTCGTCATGTGAAGAAAGGATTTCTTGTGCGTGTGTGTTTTTTTTTTTCGATGGCCTTGAAAGAGTTAAAGCGTTGAGAAAACCGGTATAGAAAGAGAAGATTCGGAATTCCTTAGTAGCTGAGTAAGTAACACATCAATTCTATAGCAGTTCGCATACTTTGTGTTTATCATTTTCAGTGCTTCATCCCAATGAAACAGTATAATCCCAGGGACCCTGAGTACGTAACGACTTGCCGGAAGGGTAGGTGGGCCAAGGAAGACGAACAATAGACAGTCGAGCTCATAGCGTAAGATGGCCACCTTCGCCCTCTATCGGTGCCGGGTAAACTGTGAGCAGTTTCGACATGTATATGTGTGCATCGTCGCGCTATTTTCGTTCTCGTCCTCATTTCTAGGCTCCACTTCTACGCTGGAATTGATAGATGAGAATAGAACTCCTTTGAAGCCAAAAACATTGGTTGGTTGAAGCAAAATGATATTCATGTTGCCGTATCTTTATAAACCTTTTTCGAAAAAAGCTTCTTGTCTTCGTCAGTGGCCTGAGCACTCACTATCTCTGATAGCGATTTCAACGGCATTGATTTGGAGGGCTAGCAAGGATTGGACATCCAGATGGCCGCAGTATACGAATCGGAGCGGTTACAGCGTCGGAGTTTCAAATACAACTTGAAGCGCCACCATATACCTTTCTTCAAGCAAGCAGCAATGTCCCAACCCAGCAACACAATATTACTTCCCTGCGAAACGACGGTCCACCTACTCCTCGAAATATTCGAAGCTTGCAAAATAATCGAGAATATCGAGCGTCAGCTAGTACAACTCGCCACGACCTCTGAACTTGCCATGACCCTGGAATTGGCCCAAAACGCAATATCACAGTGCAAGGACTATCGACTGAAGGAATCTCTTCTTCGTAAACTAGCGGCAGAAATCGTGGACATCAAGGTTGCAGTGCGTAATAGGTCTGGTGAAGACTGTGGTACGTTCCACAGGTCGCTTCGTACACGCCTAGCATATTTATTTCATTCCAGATGTGTACAGGATTCTGGTCCTGCAAGAAAGGATTGTCGCTTATCGGTGATCATTCTCCTCGCTGTATTGCCTTGATGCATCAACTTTTTCATTGAACTAGGCTCAGGAACATGAAGATCATTCGCCTGCTCTTGTTCAGATATTTCTGGCTCGTGATGCTCTCTCCGTATCTCCTGTGGTTTCTGTCTTGGGTCAAATATCTAGCTTGACTGTCGGTACGTTTTCAGTGAAATATCGCAGATGCTCGTCGTTTGACCATAATTACAGTGTTTTCGTGGCTGTATTACACCATTCTCTGTATACCTCTTCTGAGAGGATCTCATATCTGCTGTTGTCAATGTAAATTTGGAAAATATTCTGTACATGAAGTTCATCGGCAAACCCATCGTCTTCTTGGAAAAATTTCTCCGGTCGGTCAAAGGGGCAAAAACTGCGAACGTCCGTGCATCACGCGTGACTACTGAACAAATGAGGCTCTACATCAATCAAGGATTGACCAACGATAATCCGCCATCCAGGTTCAAAACCGCTCCGTTTGTAAAGTCGGACACGGCCAAGTAGATCGCCGTCATCCCCATCTCCGCCTCACTAGAAACTCGAAATCAGTATTCAATCTGATCCAAACAATGAACATACTCACGTCTCCGGCCTCTTCGCAGGGTTCGAGCCTGGGTCGACTCAGTATATGTTGAGGTGTTGGCTGAGTGCTTCTTTTTGCATTTTTTTTGGACTTCGTGTACCTAAGGGGTTGTTACAGGTTGTCTGCAAGTTCTTTGAGAATGTCAGTGGCAGCAGTTGGTCTTGCCACTCTCGCCTGAGGCAAGTGGTCCCTGTTTCTTTTGCAAGTCATCATCCTTGTCCCTTTCATTAACGTACTTGTACCATTAACTGTAAGAGCCATAAAATAACCGAAGCCTGTTTTAGAAATACGGCGAGATATATAAACCCACTTAGGATTATAAACGTCCATCCATTCTGCACAGAAATAAGGAAAGTAGTAGCAAGATTTAGGTGTACACCCGAAGCTTCTCATCTTCCATAATTTGACCATTGGAGTTATTTGGACTCACGCCATCTGCGCAACCATTCTCGAAAAGTTCGTTGCCGGAGCACCGCCCCTGCATATTGATTCTAAAGCCTGTCTTTCCACACGACTATCCTTTGACTTGGGCAAATTCTTCCCCTCTAATTTTCAACTTCCAGAGTTTCACCTCGACTTTCATGGCATCCTGGGTCTCACCACAGAAGTATAGATTTGCTCCTCGCTCTGAGTCCCTCAGCAGGAATACCTCATCAGATCATCGCAAGTTTCTTCATCGCAATCTTGCATACCTTGATTCCATGGACTTCCTACGCATTTCACGCTTAATACGAATGAACAACTTGTTCTCTGCGAACCCTTAAGGACAACCGCAGGACCAGGAGAAATGCGACCAAGTGTAACTCAGAACAGGAAAGGACTCAAGCTGTGACCCACGCCGCCCGGCAATCGCCCTTCCATCCGACACTCCAGTACTATGGACCCGGGACATTGCGCCGGTATCACCACCACCACCACCACCATTGAGCAGGACAGCGTTCCCGTCCTCATTTTCACTGGTGTCCTCCCTCACTTCCGAGTCTCAAAATTTTCATTGTCCACGCCTACCGGTAGCTGACGCCGTTCCGAAACAGTGAGTAGGCTGACTGGCTTTCAAGCAGACTAAATGGACCCCCTGGCCATTCTTCAGCTTGTTACGCTTTCAGCATGTTGGCATTGGAGTCTCTTTATCCACAGGCCTTCGAGGCTGAACCTGAACACCTAATAACACTGCTCCTTCGTAGGAAAAGGCCCTTGTTGGATGCTGACACGGAGCCAGACGTGTCCTCGATCGAAGAGCATATCGATACCTTTGAACGTGAAATCCTCAGTCTGGAGAAACAAATCACCCTGCTGATACACCAAAAAGAGCAGCTCGAGCGTTCAGTTTCCAGGCGCAAAGGACTGCTGTCGCCTATCCGTCGTCTTCCAAGTGACATTCTTCTGGAGATATTCTCTTGGGCTGTTCGTCGTCCCAAGAACAGCCTCGATGTCACCACGGGCGTGTGGCCTCTGGGCCAAGTCTGTGGATGCTGGCGAGACATTGTATCGACCTCGCCCGTCTTATGGTCTGTTGTCATTTTGAAACCCCCATACACGCAACACTCGGCGGATATCCTAGCTTACCACTTTCGTCGTTCTGAAGACCATCCATTGTGGGTAGCAATAAGGGTTCACTGACATGAAGGCGGCTACTCCAAGGGCTACGACCACGGTGGTCGTGTCTTTGATATGGTCCTCGAAAAATGCGCGCTGTGGAAAATGGTGGACATTCTTGCACGATCAAAGGACCTGGTGAAGCTTTCCTCTGTATCGGGAAATATTCCGTTGTTGGAGGAGTTGTACGTTTCTGCCTATGAAGCAACGCACCTCAGCACAAATGCATTGTCCTCGGCACCGTCTCTTCGATGCGCGGATGTCGAGACGCTGGAGGTTTGCGAGATGCCGTTGAATTCTAGCTTCCTTACACATTTTTCGGTAACATTGTGTCGTTTGGCGGACATTTGGTACATTACCCAGATACAAACACTCATCGAAACTGTTATCCTGTGTTTCGACGAACCAAATAGGCCTCAGGACTCTGGAAATCTGCCATCCGTTCGAATGGAACAACTCCAGTGCCTAACCGTCAATGATGCGAGGATACTGGACGCTCTTAGTACTCCATCGCTGACAAAATTTGGTTATTGTCCGGGCTTCATATCAAATGAGGATGACGCCGATATTCATTCGCTTCGAGATTTTCAGGCGCGATCCGCCTGTTCCATCGAGTTTTTGGCCGTTTACCCAGAGGTCATCCAAAATATTCATCATTTCACGGCCTTCACAAAAAATGTCAGTTCTTTGGCAGTGATCCACTACATAAAGGACCATCCTGCCGCCTCACTGGATCAGTTAACTCTGCCTGGAACCTTTCCCACGATGGAGACTCTGATACTC
>NW_025064994.1:0-8190 GCF_019112545.1 Guyanagaster necrorhizus
AGTGAAAGCTGTCTACTTAAATACTGTTCTGTTATCATGCTATAAATAAGTGTTCACAAAAGATATTGTCTGCTGTAGAGCTGTTCCCCCCTGCCATTGCCAGGCTTCCACAAAAGCTGTTGTCTTTGCTGCGGAGCTGTGGTTGTGTACTGCAATTTGAGGACAAAATGAGCATTGTCTCTCCCTTCACAGCACACAGCAGTGCGGTGCTGTGTGGCAGGGGAGTGACCATTTTGGGTTGCTGAGCTAAGCGTTCCCATGGTCATAGGCGCTGGCCTAAGCGCCCTGACTAAGCGAAGATAGGGGTCACTTCTGAGGAAAAGGAAAAGAAAATAGAGGAAAAATAGGAAAAATCGTAACATTACCCCCTCCTTAAGATCATCGTCCTGATGGTTAAGTTTAGGGAATAGTCCCCCCCCTTGTGGAAGGAGGTGGCTGATCTGCTGGTCCCATCCATCGGTTTGCAGGTTCATAAAGATTTTGACTGGTCGTTGCTTTTTGTATGATCTTGAACTGCGAGGGCGAAATTGCTCTTCACTGTATGTCCCGTCGTTCTTCTTCATCGTTTTTCCATACATGTCCTCTGCTGATCGTAGATCGATGTATTTCCTCAGGTATCATATTGAACATGACCACCCTGTTGTCGATCCTATTGATGCATTGTTCGTAGTCATGAATTGCTTCCTCGGTGTCCATATATTTTTTGTTCACCCATTGGTTTGACTCTGGTCCATATCCCTTCCAGCTGACTAGATAGTCAACAGTTGTTTTCATACCTCCGCCTCGTGCTCTAACCTTTCGGAGTCTATGGTTTAGCACCTCGTTGATTTCATAGTGTTCTTCGTTGTCAATTAGTTCTGGAGGCGGAGGCAGTGGTCGTTCTTGGTTTGGAAAGGCTGGTGCGATGTATGGTGTCAACAATGTTTCATTGAAAACATTATGGATTTTCCAAGTTGCTGGAAGTTGCAACTTGTATGCGGCTTTGCTGATATTGGCGATGACTTTGAATGGTCCGATTCGCTTGTCAGCTAACTTTTGTTTTGGGTGAGAGAGATGTAGGTTTGTTGTATCCAACCAAACTTTGTCATTGGTTGAATATTTATGAGCTGGCTGTTTGTGTTTGTCGTATTGCTTTTTCATTGTTGTGGCAGCTTTGTCCAGGGCAGTCTTGGTCTCCTTGTGGATTTTTGCCATTATCATTGCAAAGTCCATTGAGGCTGGTGTTGTTGTATGTATATGACCAGGTTGCACAACTGGTGGGTTCCATCCATAGTTCACAAAGAACGGTGTTTTACCCCTTGCGGAGTGAATCTTGTTGTTATGTTGGAATGCTGCCAGTGCTAGCCATTCCGTCCAATCGTCCTGTTGATAATTGATGAAAAGGCGCAAATACTTTTCAATTTCTTGGTTGGCCCATTCTGTTTGGCCATCTGTTTGTGGGTGGTATGCCATGGAGGCATTCCGTTTGATGTTGAGGAGTCGGTACAAATCGTTCAAGAATTTGGAAACGAATTGTGGTCCTCTGTCTGAAATTACCACTTGTGGCATACCATACTTTGCGTAAACCTCATCTTGTAGTATTTTTGCTCATCCTTCAGATGTTAATTCTGTTGAACAGGCGATCGGAATGATTGCCTTCAAGAAGCAATCGACGATGACAATGATGGCATCATAGCCATTGCTTTCAGGAAGTCTGGTTATCATGTCTACCGAAATGTGGGTCCATGGTGATGAAGGTACCTCATTTGGGTGCAGTGGGGTGGCTTTGGGTTGTGTTGAAGCCTTGCTTCGTTGACAGACCTTGCAGGCCTTGACATATCGGGTGATATCATAGTCCATCTTTGGCCACCAATATTCTCTTAAGACCAACTCTTTGGTCTTTGCTATTCCAGGATGTCCAGCAGTCGCATGATCATGGCACATGGCAATGATATCACCTCGCAACTTCTGATCTCTGGGGATGTAGATTCGTTCATCATAACGGATCAATCCTCCTTCCTTTTTTAGTCCACACTCATGATTGAGCAATGAAGCAATCCGTTGATCCCATTTGTGTGGATCTCGAGTGGCGCTTTTGATGTGTTCGTGCATCTCTTCCTCTGTGGGCATAATCATTGCCCGGAAATATTCTGGTTGGAGTAATACGACTTCCTTATTGTCGTTTCCTCCTTGATCATGGTCGGCCCTTCAGCTGAGTAGATCGGCCTTCTTGTTTGCTGCCCCAGGTTTATGGTGTAGCATGTACTCGTATTAGGATAACTCTGTTATCCATCTGGCTTGCCTGTGGTTTAGTTTTTGTGGATGTTGAAAATATCACAGATTTTGATGGTCTGTCCAGATTTCAAAGGTCTGTACTGCTCTGATGAGGTAATGTCACCACTCGGCCAGGGCGAGCATTATGGCAAGTAATTCCTTGTCATAGATCTCATAGTTACATTCGGTAACTGTGAGTGCTTTCGACATGAAAGTGACTGGTCACCATTTGCCTCCTTGTTTCTGTGATAGTACGGCTCCAATGGAGCTCTCACTGGAGTCAGCTTCCACTTTGAACTTGTTGTCCTAAGTTGGGATGGCTAGGATAATATCTGTTGCCAGTCGCTGTTTCAGGTCATTAAATGCCGCCCGTTGGGAAATTCCCCAAGATCATAGGGAATTTCCAGTTAATTGTGTCATAGGTCAGACTATCTTGCTATAGTCCTGAATAAACCACCAGTAGAAGTTAGTAAATCCGAGGAATGATTGTAACTCCTTCTTTTTTGTTGGCTCTGGCCATTCCATGACTCTAGCCGTTTTGATAGGGTCCATTCGGATACTTCCTTTGCTGATGATGACTCCAAGGTATTCGGTTTCCAGCACCTCGAATTCACATTTCTCAGCTTTGAGGAATAGTTTATGCTTCCTCATCAGGGTGAGCATCTGTCGTACTAGTTGTCGGTGCTCCTCTTTGGTTTTGGACATAATCAGGATATCGTCCAAGTAGATCGTGACTTTTCCGGTGGAGATGAGGTCCTTGAAGATGTCATTCATCATCTATTGGAATGTCGCTGGTGAATTTGTGAGCCCAAAGAACATTACCGTTGGCTCAAATAAGCCTCAGTTTGTTCGAAAAGCGGCCTTCCATTCGTCTCCTTCCTTGATCTGCACATTATTATACCCCCACCATATGTCCAGCTTGGTGTAGTACTTGGTGCCTCGGAGTTTATCCATTAATTCTGAGATTAAAGGGAGTGGATAACGATTTTTGATCATCATTTCATTGAGTTTTCGGTAGTCCTGTACTGGTTGGAGTTTTCCATCCTTTTTTTTTACAAAAAAGAATGGGGATGCCATTGGTGACTTTGATGGTCGAATTCTACCACTAGATAGGTTCTCTTCGAGAAACTTGTCTAGTTCTTCCTGTTCATTGTTGCTAAGCAGATATGTTTTGCAGTCGAGATTGGCATTGGTGTTGGGGATTAATTCGATAGCATGGTCCCAGGGTTTAGATTCGGGTAGTTCGTCAAAACTGTCTTTTTCGAATAAATCCTAAAAGTCTTGTGCCCACTTGGGTACCATCTCTTCGAATGTTCTTTCCTCCTTCCCTGCATTGGCTTTGGCAGCCAGGTCATTGGCATGGTGCATAGCACGAATGCTAATGGCCCTTTCCAGATCTATGGCCAAGATGGTTTCTCCATCTTCCATTTCTTGATCTCATTGGTCCTCAGGATCTTCGTCTGGTAGTGTGAATGGAGTTTTCCGGCATTGACATCTTGTGAAGATGATCCGTCTGGTTTTCCAGTTAATCAGCAGATTGTGTTGGATTAGCCAATCGTGACCTAGGAACACCTCCTTCATTCCTAGGTCCGTTACCGCCAGGTCGATCCGTTCAGAATGATCCCCGATTGTGAGTTGAAGTTCGACATACTCAGTAATCGATCCGGCTTGGTTTTTTGTCCCATCCGCATTATAGACTGGAATTGGTGCCGCGGTAGTACGAGTAGGGAGTTTGTGCTTGTTGACAAAAGCACGATTTATAGAACTCCCAGTGCACCCACTGTCTATTAGGGCGGTGACTTTGTGCATCCTCCGAGCGGTAAGTGTTTCAATTCGGGCTTCAGTTAATAAGTCCTGTCCAGAAGTCTTCGTTTGTTGGATATATCTGCGTGGTCCGTGTAGCTCATCGAGCCACTCGAGAGCCCTGCTTCATTGGGCTTCTCACATTCCTTCAATTATTTCATCGACCACTTCTTCGGCTCGGCTTCAGTGTACCCAATTTTTGAGTACAGCCTTGGCCACGGCCTCGTTTTTGGCGTCTTTGATGGCTCGCCAGATCCATTTGGTGTCAAATGGACTTAGCCAATCAGTGGGGCTCTCTGCCCTTGTTCGGCCCTTCAGTGGTTGAGTTTGTCCTATGGAGTTAGTAGGGTGATTCGATGATGATGACACACCTTTGGGTCCTTCTTTCCTTTTTGCGCTGGGCATTATAATTTTCTGAGGCGATTCTGATTTTCGAGTAATTGGGTCGGATATATTCGAATGCACACATAATTTAGGCATAGAGGGTGTAACTACAGAAGGGAAATTGTCAGTCTGTCCAGCAGGTTGTGACCTATTACTCAAGTCCTTGGCCAAGTCAGTGGAATTGCTCACTGCTCGGCCTCGCCTTTTACCTCCTTGGGCTTATCTTCTTGCCCAAGGTCTTCTTCTTCCTTTATTAATTCCACAATCTGCACCCGAATATCTTCCCTGGTACGCTTGTTCTTCTTCTGAGGGCAGTTTCATGCCATGTAGCCCTTCTGGCCACAATTGAAACACTTCCCCCCTTTCTTGAGACGGTCCACATCCATTGGCTGACCCGTTCCAGTATATGTCGTGCCCGTACCAGTTTGCTTTGCTCCGTAAGAAGTTGGGGTCAAGCTGCTGGGCTTGGCGTATGGGACCGTACTAGTGGGCTTCTGGCCCTGTCCCTGGCTTCGATAGCCATAGGCTAGGGTAGTCGCCTCCACCTTCTGCCGCTGTTGTTCCTTGTACATTCTGATGATTCGGGCCTTCCACTCATCATACCCTACTGGGATATTGCGTCCCAGATCTGAAATCATGATGAGATAGTTGGACAGCAATCCCATCTTCATGTATTCGACCATGCAGCCAGTGTCGGCTATGTCGTCCCGTACTCCAGCAAGTCTGCCGAGTCATTCCAATTCATCGAAGTAGTCCGTGGCCGCTTTGCCAGCCATCTTATACTTCTTCATCTTCTGTTTATATACTTCTTGAACCGCAGGATCGGTGAATTTCTCCCTGATCATTTGTTTGAAGATGGGCTATGTGGGATATCGGTGGTGGTCCCTAGTCGTGGACCAAAACGAGGGGGCGATTAGAACCCACCATATTTTTGCCTTGTCGGCCATATAGGTGATGGCGAAGGTTACCTTGTATATGTCAGCTAGGAAGTACATGGCAAAGACTTGGAAGTACTGGTCACAGTCGACCAGGAATCGATCAATATCATCCGATGCCCCTTTGAAAAGGCGGGGCTCGGTGCAAAGAATAGGTTTGACTTGAAGTATTTGGGCATCGGCAGCGAGCGCCATCATCGGGTTCAGGATCCCGCCATCAGGTGGTTGCGCTCAACCACTCGGGGGTCCTGGGAAGGAGTGGAGGGATCCATCATCAGCCACTGGACTTCCTGGTTTAGGTGCTTGTTTCCGCACGATGCGACCATTCTTGATTGTCCATCCCTGTGCCAGTGCTTTGGGATCATCCTCCGTGGGAGGTGATGCCTCAGGTCCTTGAGGGGCCTGGGCCCCACTGCCTTCGGCCTCGTCTGGTGGCGGCTGCCCGGCAAATGGTCATGGGATTGGTGGCAGCCTCCATCGTTTGGGGTGTTGCCAGGCTGCCTGTGGTCAGCTCCTGACAAGCCAAGATGCCATACTGAGGATGGCAGAGGTGGTGTATGAGTACCGAGACGTTGTTGTTCGGATTGAAGGTGCCGTGTTTGCTGACTTAGGTGGCAATACACTCAGCGTCCATGGCATTGGGGCCGAGCGCTTGCCATACTTTGGCTTGTATGGCGGTAACGGTCCCATCTGATAATGCAAAAATCTTTGATTAAAATTAGAAATGGCCCATTCAGTGGCCACATATTGTAAAATTTCCTCTTGCTCGACATGGTCGGCAAGAGTATACCTTTGTCCCAGGGACGACCTTAGCCAAAGGTCGTCCTTCCACAATTCGGCGATCTGCTCTTGGTACAGCCAAATAAATTCCTGCTCACGCACCTCGTGTGCTCCCTTCCTTAATACTTCTTCTGCTGTGGGCTCGAAACTCCTTCCATACTCAGAGAGAGGGTCCTCGTCCTTCTTGCTGGGGTCCCCCTCCTCTGTCTCATCATCCACGTCGCCATCCTTGCTCAGTATTTCCCCCTCGAGGAGGGAACTGTTGAGCAGGTCATAGGCCTCTGGGACGGCTGTGCTGGGGCTGAGTACTGGGTCCAGCATCATCTGGCCCAGAGCGAGGAGTAGGCTCTTGCTCGGGCTGCTGTTGCTGCTGCTCAGCCTCTCTCCTTGCTGTGTCTGCTGCCATTGCTCTGCTATATCGACAGAAGTTGCGATAGAACCAGGGTCAAAGGAAGAGGGCGGCAATTGGCCCATCGAGGATCCTTTTGAGATCCCCTGTTGGGTCAATGTGCTCGTCGTCTCCCCCAATCATTCCCTGGCTGGCTGGTATACTATTTCCCCTGTCGGGGATACTATCAGTCTCTGTGATGGTATCGGTCCCATACGATAGCGGTCGGCTGTCACTGAGTGCCTCCTCCCTCGGGACGTTGTCGGTCTGGATGGGCTCTGCCCATGGGTTGGGCTCGGTGGGGGGGGTGCTGGGCTCTCGGAAGGGCGAGTCAAGGGTGCTGGTGTTGACAAGGGTGCTAGTCCTGTTACTACTGGACTCTCGCCTCTGCTGCTCTGCTTCTCGTGCCCGGAGATACCTCCCAAAGAGGTGGTTCTCCCTATAGATTTCATTGTCGATATGTGTCTGGGCAGCGAGGTACTCGGGAAGGTCACGGGTAGGTCGAATTTGGTTCGCTCAGGGGTGGACCACATCGGGGGCCTCGGTTCCCCATGTTCCCGCTGGTAACGTTCATATGCTTGTTGTTCTGCTAGGATTACCGCTAACTGCGTGGTGCTCCAACCGGTCAGCCTCGACGGCAGCAGTTCGCCACCAGTGGCGCTCGTTGCTGTCGTCATTCCAGTAGGGGTCATTATCGACCCCTGTTCTGTTGTCAGTGCTCCTGTCTCATACTGATGTTGTATGATGGGATCCTCGACCTCTAGGACTGGCTCCTCGAGCCATCCATGAGGCATCCAGGGAGTCTCTAGCATGGCGCCCAATGCCAGTGCTAGAGGTGGGAGTTGTGGTCCTGGTTGCCGGGATGCTATGCTGAGATGGGATGGGGGTGTCGGGTTGGGGTCGCCAGAATCCTGTGGCCCATGGGTTTTCAGGGTCTCGGATGACTGCTGGCGAGGGTCGCGGGGGGTATGTGTGCTGCTGATGCTGCTCCTCTTCTTCCCTAGTATGTTCCTCAGACATTCTCCCAGAGACGTCTTCAGATTCGTGTCCTTCTGGCTGGTGGGGCTGTCGGGACATTGAGGGTCGGATAGAGGCAGGGATGTCGTGGAGGGGGAGGTCGGGTGTGACATTGCGGAGGATGGTTCTAATACGTTGGAATTTGTGATAGTGCCTGATTGCCCAAGCGGTGATCGATTGACGTCCACGACACAGTTGTATGATTACCAGAAGACCGATCAAGATTCCTATGATAGAAGCTAGGAGTTTAAAGAACTCGTGGGTAAAGTTTGGATCGGAAGGATTAAGGGCAGGGGGCATTCGGTTCCTCAGCACAATTGGGCTTGAGGAAGGGAGTGAAGAAGCGTTAAGCTAATTGTTAAGCCCAAATTTCACATGACAGTCAACACGTGATAAACAGTTCGGTACCTTGCACTTCGGGTATGTCTGACTGAGTTCACTGTATCGAAAGCATTGTGAGGTCAAGGTGTTGCAAGTAGCAGAAGCTCGAGGTAAGATGGTGAAGTAAAACTTTAGCTTAATGCTGATCTACCACAGTGAAAGCTGTCTACTTAAATACTGTTCTGTTATCATGCTATAAATAAGTGTTCACAAAAGATATTGTCTGCTGTAGAGCTGTTCCCCCCTGCC
>NW_025064995.1:0-8031 GCF_019112545.1 Guyanagaster necrorhizus
AACACCTTGACCTCACAATGCTTTCGATACAGTGAACTCAGTCAGACATACCCGAAGTGCAAGGTACCGAACTGTTTATCACGTGTTGACTGTCATGTGAAATTTGGGCTTAACAATTAGCTTAACGCTTCTTCACTCCCTTCCTCAAGCCCAATTGTGCTGAGGAACCGAATGCCCCCTGCCCTTAATCCTTCCGATCCAAACTTTACCCACGAGTTCTTTAAACTCCTAGCTTCTATCATAGGAATCTTGATCGGTCTTCTGGTAATCATACAACTGTGTCGTGGACGTCAATCGATCACCGCTTGGGCAATCAGGCACTATCACAAATTCCAACGTATTAGAACCATCCTCCGCAATGTCACACCCGACCTCCCCCTCCACGACATCCCTGCCTCTATCCGACCCTCAATGTCCCGACAGCCCCACCAGCCAGAAGGACACGAATCTGAAGACGTCTCTGGGAGAATGTCTGAGGAACATACTAGGGAAGAAGAGGAGCAGCATCAGCAGCACACATACCCCCCGCGACCCTCGCCAGCAGTCATCCGAGACCCTGAAAACCCATGGGCCACAGGATTCTGGCGACCCCAACCCGACACCCCCATCCCATCTCAGCATAGCATCCCGGCAACCAGGACCACAACTCCCACCTCTAGCACTGGCATTGGGCGCCATGCTAGAGACTCCCTGGATGCCTCATGGATGGCTCGAGGAGCCAGTCCTAGAGGTCGAGGATCCCATCATACAACATCAGTATGAGACAGGAGCACTGACAACAGAACAGGGGTCGATAATGACCCCTACTGGAATGACGACAGCAACGAGCGCCACTGGTGGCGAACTGCTGCCGTCGAGGCTGACCGGTTGGAGCACCACGCAGTTAGCGGTAATCCTAGCAGAACAACAAGCATATGAACGTTACCAGCGGGAACATGGGGAACCGAGGCCCCCGATGTGGTCCACCCCTGAGCGAACCAAATTCGACCTACCCGTGACCTTCCCGAGTACCTCGCTGCCCAGACACATATCGACAATGAAATCTATAGGGAGAACCACCTCTTTGGGAGGTATCTCCGGGCACGAGAAGCAGAGCAGCAGAGGCGAGAGTCCAGTAGTAACAGGACTAGCACCCTTGTCAACACCAGCACCCTTGACTCGCCCTTCCGAGAGCCCAGCACCCCCCCCACCGAGCCCAACCCATGGGCAGAGCCCATCCAGACCGACAACGTCCCGAGGGAGGAGGCACTCAGTGACAGCCGACCGCTATCGTATGGGACCGATACCATCACAGAGACTGATAGTATCCCCGACAGGGGAAATAGTATACCAGCCAGCCAGGGAATGATTGGGGGAGACGACGAGCACATTGACCCAACAGGGGATCTCAAAAGGATCCTCGATGGGCCAATTGCCGCCCTCTTCCTTTGACCCTGGTTCTATCGCAACTTCTGTCGATATAGCAGAGCAATGGCAGCAGACACAGCAAGGAGAGAGGCTGAGCAGCAGCAACAGCAGCCCGAGCAAGAGCCTACTCCTCGCTCTGGGCCAGATGATGCTGGACCCAGTACTCAGCCCCAGCACAGCCGTCCCAGAGGCCTATGACCTGCTCAACAGTTCCCTCCTCGAGGGGGAAATACTGAGCAAGGATGGCGACGTGGATGATGAGACAGAGGAGGGGGACCCCAGCAAGAAGGACGAGGACCCTCTCTCTGAGTATGGAAGGAGTTTCGAGCCCACAGCAGAAGAAGTATTAAGGAAGGGAGCACACGAGGTGCGTGAGCAGGAATTTATTTGGCTGTACCAAGAGCAGATCGCCGAATTGTGGAAGGACGACCTTTGGCTAAGGTCGTCCCTGGGACAAAGGTATACTCTTGCCGACCATGTCGAGCAAGAGGAAATTTTACAATATGTGGCCACTGAATGGGCCATTTCTAATTTTAATCAAAGATTTTTGCATTATCAGATGGGACCGTTACCGCCATACAAGCCAAAGTATGGCAAGCGCTCGGCCCCAATGCCATGGACGCTGAGTGTATTGCCACCTAAGTCAGCAAACACGGCACCTTCAATCCGAACAACAACGTCTCGGTACTCATACACCACCTCTGCCATCCTCAGTATGGCATCTTGGCTTGTCAGGAGCTGACCACAGGCAGCCTGGCAACACCCCAAACGATGGAGGCTGCCACCAATCCCATGACCATTTGCCGGGCAGCCGCCACCAGACGAGGCCGAAGGCAGTGGGGCCCAGGCCCCTCAAGGACCTGAGGCATCACCTCCCACGGAGGATGATCCCAAAGCACTGGCACAGGGATGGACAATCAAGAATGGTCGCATCGTGCGGAAACAAGCACCTAAACCAGGAAGTCCAGTGGCTGATGATGGATCCCTCCACTCCTTCCCAGGACCCCCGAGTGGTTGAGCGCAACCACCTGATGGCGGGATCCTGAACCCGATGATGGCGCTCGCTGCCGATGCCCAAATACTTCAAGTCAAACCTATTCTTTGCACCGAGCCCCGCCTTTTCAAAGGGGCATCGGATGATATTGATCGATTCCTGGTCGACTGTGACCAGTACTTCCAAGTCTTTGCCATGTACTTCCTAGCTGACATATACAAGGTAACCTTCGCCATCACCTATATGGCCGACAAGGCAAAAATATGGTGGGTTCTAATCGCCCCCTCGTTTTGGTCCACGACTAGGGACCACCACCGATATCCCACATAGCCCATCTTCAAACAAATGATCAGGGAGAAATTCACCGATCCTGCGGTTCAAGAAGTATATAAACAGAAGATGAAGAAGTATAAGATGGCTGGCAAAGCGGCCACGGACTACTTCGATGAATTGGAATGACTCGGCAGACTTGCTGGAGTACGGGACGACATAGCCGACACTGGCTGCATGGTCGAATACATGAAGATGGGATTGCTGTCCAACTATCTCATCATGATTTCAGATCTGGGACGCAATATCCCAGTAGGGTATGATGAGTGGAAGGCCCGAATCATCAGAATGTACAAGGAACAACAGCGGCAGAAGGTGGAGGCGACTACCCTAGCCTATGGCTATCGAAGCCAGGGACAGGGCCAGAAGCCCACTAGTACGGTCCCATACGCCAAGCCCAGCAGCTTGACCCCAACTTCTTACGGAGCAAAGCAAACTGGTACGGGCACGACATATACTGGAACGGGTCAGCCAATGGATGTGGACCGTCTCAAGAAAGGGGGGAAGTGTTTCAATTGTGGCCAGAAGGGCTACATGGCATGAAACTGCCCTCAGAAGAAGAACAAGCGTACCAGGGAAGATATTCGGGTGCAGATTGTGGAATTAATAAAGGAAGAAGAAGACCTTGGGCAAGAAGATAAGCCCAAGGAGGTAAAAGGCGAGGCCGAGCAGTGAGCAATTCCACTGACTTGGCCAAGGACTTGAGTAATAGGTCACAACCTGCTGGACAGACTGACAATTTCCCTTCTGTAGTTACACCCTCTATGCCTAAATTATGTGTGCATTCGAATATATCCGACCCAATTACTCGAAAATCAGAATCGCCTCAGAAAATTATAATGCCCAGCGCAAAAAGGAAAGAAGGACCCAAAGGTGTGTCATCATCATCGAATCACCCTACTAACTCCATAGGACAAACTCAACCACTGAAGGGCCGAACAAGGGCAGAGAGCCCCACTGATTGGCTAAGTCCATTTGACACCAAATGGATCTGGCGAGCCATCAAAGACGCCAAAAACGAGGCCGTGGCCAAGGCTGTACTCAAAAATTGGGTACACTGAAGCCGAGCCGAAGAAGTGGTCGATGAAATAATTGAAGGAATGTGAGAAGCCCAATGAAGCAGGGCTCTCGAGTGGCTCGATGAGCTACACGGACCACGCAGATATATCCAACAAACGAAGACTTCTGGACAGGACTTATTAACTGAAGCCCGAATTGAAACACTTACCGCTCGGAGGATGCACAAAGTCACCGCCCTAATAGACAGTGGGTGCACTGGGAGTTCTATAAATCGTGCTTTTGTCAACAAGCACAAACTCCCTACTCGTACTACCGCGGCACCAATTCCAGTCTATAATGCGGATGGGACAAAAAACCAAGCCGGATCGATTACTGAGTATGTCGAACTTCAACTCACAATCGGGGATCATTCTGAACGGATCGACCTGGCGGTAACGGACCTAGGAATGAAGGAGGTGTTCCTAGGTCACGATTGGCTAATCCAACACAATCTGCTGATTAACTGGAAAACCAGACGGATCATCTTCACAAGATGTCAATGCCGGAAAACTCCATTCACACTACCAGACGAAGATCCTGAGGACCAATGAGATCAAGAAATGGAAGATGGAGAAACCATCTTGGCCATAGATCTGGAAAGGGCCATTAGCATTCGTGCTATGCACCATGCCAATGACCTGGCTGCCAAAGCCAATGCAGGGAAGGAGGAAAGAACATTCGAAGAGATGGTACCCAAGTGGGCACAAGACTTTTAGGATTTATTCGAAAAAGACAGTTTTGACGAACTACCCGAATCTAAACCCTGGGACCATGCTATCGAATTAATCCCCAACACCAATGCCAATCTCGACTGCAAAACATATCTGCTTAGCAACAATGAACAGGAAGAACTAGACAAGTTTCTCGAAGAGAACCTATCTAGTGGTAGAATTCGACCATCAAAGTCACCAATGGCATCCCCATTCTTTTTTGTAAAAAAAAAGGATGGAAAACTCCAACCAGTACAGGACTACCGAAAACTCAATGAAATGATGATCAAAAATCGTTATCCACTCCCTTTAATCTCAGAATTAATGGATAAACTCCGAGGCACCAAGTACTACACCAAGCTGGACATATGGTGGGGGTATAATAATGTGCAGATCAAGGAAGGAGACGAATGGAAGGCCGCTTTTCGAACAAACTGAGGCTTATTTGAGCCAACGGTAATGTTCTTTGGGCTCACAAATTCACCAGCGACATTCCAATAGATGATGAATGACATCTTCAAGGACCTCATCTCCACCGGAAAAGTCACGATCTACTTGGACGATATCCTGATTATGTCCAAAACCAAAGAGGAGCACCGACAACTAGTACGACAGATGCTCACCCTGATGAGGAAGCATAAACTATTCCTCAAAGCTGAGAAATGTGAATTCGAGGTGCTGGAAACCGAATACCTTGGAGTCATCATCAGCAAAGGAAGTATCCGAATGGACCCTATCAAAACGGCTAGAGTCATGGAATGGCCAGAGCCAACAAAAAAGAAGGAGTTACAATCATTCCTCGGATTTACTAACTTCTACTGGTGGTTTATTCAGGACTATAGCAAGATAGTCTGACCTATGACACAATTAACTGGAAATTCCCTATGATCTTGGGGAATTTCCCAACGGGCGGCATTTAATGACCTGAAACAGCGACTGGCAACAGATATTATCCTAGCCATCCCAACTTAGGACAACAAGTTCAAAGTGGAAGCTGACTCCAGTGAGAGCTCCATTGGAGCCGTACTATCACAGAAACAAGGAGGCAAATGGTGACCAGTCACTTTCATGTCGAAAGCACTCACAGTTACCGAATGTAACTATGAGATCTATGACAAGGAATTACTTGCCATAATGCTCGCCCTGGCCGAGTGGTGACATTACCTCATCAGAGCAGTACAGACCTTTGAAATCTGGACAGACCATCAAAATCTGTGATATTTTCAACATCCACAAAAACTAAACCACAGGCAAGCCAGATGGATAACAGAGTTATCCTAATACGAGTACATGCTACACCATAAACCTGGGGCAGCAAACAAGAAGGCCGATCTACTCAGCTGAAGGGCCGACCATGATCAAGGAGGAAACGACAATAAGGAAGTCGTATTACTCCAACCAGAATATTTCCGGGCAATGATTATGCCCACAGAGGAAGAGATGCACGAACACATCAAAAGCGCCACTCGAGATCCACACAAATGGGATCAACGGATTGCTTCATTGCTCAATCATGAGTGTGGACTAAAAAAGGAAGGAGGATTGATCCGTTATGATGAACGAATCTACATCCCCAGAGATCAGAAGTTGCGAGGTGATATCATTGCCATGTGCCATGATCATGCGACTGCTGGACATCCTGGAATAGCAAAGACCAAAGAGTTGGTCTTAAGAGAATATTGGTGGCCAAAGATGGACTATGATATCACCCGATATGTCAAGGCCTGCAAGGTCTGTCAACGAAGCAAGGCTTCAACACAACCCAAAGCCACCCCACTGCACCCAAATGAGGTACCTTCATCACCATGGACCCACATTTCGGTAGACATGATAACCAGACTTCCTGAAAGCAATGGCTATGATGCCATCATTGTCATCGTCGATTGCTTCTTGAAGGCAATCATTCCGATCGCCTGTTCAACAGAATTAACATCTGAAGGATGAGCAAAAATACTACAAGATGAGGTTTACGCAAAGTATGGTATGCCACAAGTGGTAATTTCAGACAGAGGACCACAATTCGTTTCCAAATTCTTGAACGATTTGTACCGACTCCTCAACATCAAACGGAATGCCTCCATGGCATACCACCCACAAACAGATGGCCAAACAGAATGGGCCAACCAAGAAATTGAAAAGTATTTGCGCCTTTTCATCAATTATCAACAGGACGATTGGACGGAATGGCTAGCACTGGCAGCATTCCAACATAACAACAAGATTCACTCCGCAAGGGGTAAAACACCGTTCTTTGTGAACTATGGATGGAACCCACCAGTTGTGCAACCTGGTCATATACATACAACAACACCAGCCTCAATGGACTTTGCAATGATAATGGCAAAAATCCACAAGGAGACCAAGACTGCCCTGGACAAAGCTGCCACAACAATGAAAAAGCAATACGACAAACACAAACAGCCAGCTCATAAATATTCAACCAATGACAAAGTTTGGTTGGATACAACAAACCTACATCTCTCTCACCCAAAACAAAAGTTAGCTGACAAGCGAATCGGACCATTCAAAGTCATCGCCAATATCAGCAAAGCCGCATACAAGTTGCAACTTCCAGCAACTTGGAAAATCCATAATGTTTTCAATGAAACATTGTTGACACCATACATCGCACCAGCCTTTCCAAACCAAGAACGACCACTGCCTCCGCCTCCAGAACTAATTGACAACGAAGAACACTATGAAATCAACGAGGTGCTAAACCAT
The DNA here is from genome assembly GCF_019112545.1 of Guyanagaster necrorhizus. NCBI lineage: Eukaryota > Fungi > Basidiomycota > Agaricomycetes > Agaricales > Physalacriaceae > Guyanagaster > Guyanagaster necrorhizus. The sequence continues at coordinate 7,225 of NW_025064995.1, forward strand.
AGACTCCGAAAGGTTAGAGCACGAGGCGGAGGTATGAAAACAACTGTTGACTATCTAGTCAGCTGGAAGGGATATGGACCAGAGTCAAACCAATGGGTGAACAAAAAATATATGGACACCGAGGAAGCAATTCATGACTACGAACAATGCATCAATAGGATCGACAACAGGGTGGTCATGTTCAATATGATACCTGAGGAAATACATCGATCTACGATCAGCAGAGGACATGTATGGAAAAACGATGAAGAAGAACGACGGGACATACAGTGAAGAGCAATTTCGCCCTCGCAGTTCAAGATCATACAAAAAGCAACGACCAGTCAAAATCTTTATGAACCTGCAAACCGATGGATGGGACCAGCAGATCAGCCACCTCCTTCCACAAGGGGGGGGACTATTCCCTAAACTTAACCATCAGGACGATGATCTTAAGGAGGGGGTAATGTTACGATTTTTCCTATTTTTCCTCTATTTTCTTTTCCTTTTCCTCAGAAGTGACCCCTATCTTCGCTTAGTCAGGGCGCTTAGGCCAGCGCCTATGACCATGGGAACGCTTAGCTCAGCAACCCAAAATGGTCACTCCCCTGCCACACAGCACCGCACTGCTGTGTGCTGTGAAGGGAGAGACAATGCTCATTTTGTCCTCAAATTGCAGTACACAACCACAGCTCCGCAGCAAAGACAACAGCTTTTGTGGAAGCCTGGCAATGGCAGGGGGGAACAGCTCTACAGCAGACAATATCTTTTGTGAACACTTATTTATAGCATGATAACAGAACAGTATTTAAGTAGACAGCTTTCACT
>NW_025064996.1:0-8019 GCF_019112545.1 Guyanagaster necrorhizus
TGTCCCACACAGACAACATTGATATCTGGTGAACTCTGATTGTTTAACCCGAAGTGTGCGGTTCAATCGGTTTATCATCACGTGTTGATAGTCACGTGGGGTTTGAGTCTAACAATTAGTTTGAGACTCCTTGCTTCCTTTTCTCAAGCCTATTAGTGCTGAGAAACCGAATGCCCCTGGCTCTAAATCCATCCGACCCAAACTTTACACATGAGTTCTTCGAACTCCTTGCTTCTATCATCAGAACACTGATCAGTTTATTGGTGATCATACAGCTGTGCCGTGGACGCCAATCTATTACCGCTTGGGCCATCCGACATTATCAAGAATTCCAACGCATCCACACAATACTCCGAAATGTCACACCAGACCTCCCCCTCCACGACATCCCTGCCTCTGTCCGAAACTCCGTCCGACACCCCGAAGAAACAGAAGACGAGCCTGGGCGCTCGACTGAAAGGCGTTCTAGGGAAGAAGAGGAGCAGCAGTGGCACGAATATCCCCCAAGACCCCCGTCGGCAATCATCCGAGACCCTGGAAACCCTTAGGCTACAGGGTTTCGACGATCCCGACCTAACACCCCCATCCCCTCCCCCGAGCGCAGCATCACTGCGTCAAGAACAACCGTCGCCTAATCTGGAATTGGGCGCCGGGCTAGAGACTCCCTGGATGCCATTCGGATGGCTCCAGGCTACAGTAGAATCGACGAGCGAGAACACTGACATGCCTCGTCAACAAGAAGCAGCCAGAGAGGAACAAGGGTCAGTAGCTCCGACCCCTTCTTCGATGATACAAACAGGGACGAGGTCCGCTACTGGCAAGCAGCGTCAAGAGCTGCCAGTAGAATGGAACAGGACCGAAGAGGAATCCGACACGTACCAAGGAGTAGTCCAGTGGTACCAAACGCAATACGACCCACCCCACAGTCCCTTACCGACTTCCTCGATGCTCCCGACTTTCCGTTCCGGGAGCCAACCTCTCCCCCCGATGTCTCCGATCCCCAAACAAGGACAAGTCCCGGAGCCGTCGAGGCCGATGACTACTATTACAGGGAGCAGACACTCCTCGACGACGACCGCCCACTTTCATACGGGACAAACACCATCGCCGAAACTGACGATATCCCCATCAGGGGAGATCGGATACCGTCGGACTTCGGATCGATCGGGGGAGACGACGACCATATTGACCCCACCGGGGACCTCAAAAGGGTTCTCGACGGGCCAATTGCCTCCCTCTTCCTCCGTTCCCGTTTCTACCGAAACTTCTGCCGGTATCACCGAGCAGTGGCGCCGACAACAGAAGGAGAAGAGGAGCAGCCCGACAGGGAGCCTACTCCTTGACCCAGACCCGAGGACGCCGAGTCCAGCATTCAGCCTCAGCCTACCTGCCCTGGAAACCTTCGGCCCGCAAGGCAGTTCCCTCCTCGAGGGGACCACCGACAAGGGGGCCGACGGGGACGACGAGGAAGAGGAGGAGGACCGAGGGGGCCAAGTCATGGACCCCATCCTTGAATGGGGGAGCATCGTTGACATCGCCACGTGCCAAGAACAGGAAAGAAGGCAACAAGAGCGACGGGCGCGGGAGGAGGAATTCATCCGGCTATACCAAGAACAAGTAGCCGAGTTATGGAGGGATGATCTCTGGTTACGATCATCCCTGGGAAGAAGGTACACAGCTGCTGATCCTGTTGAGAAGGAGGAAATTTTACAGTATGCCATGACGGAGCGGGCTATTTTTAATTTCAATCAGCGGTTTTTACATTATCAGATGATGGCAATGCCGCCATACCGACCAAGGTTCGGAAAACGACAGGCACCAATGCCGTGGACGCCGAGTGTCATGCCGTCCCGAATAACATCCACAGCATCATCAATCCGAACGGCGACATCACGATATTCAGATGCCACATCTGCCATCCGAAGCACGGCATCTCAGCTGGCCCGATCCTATGGCCCACCACGGGTCTATCATCCAAACCCATGGACAGGCACAGGAAGTCGGCTACTCGGAGGGCAACCGCCGCCAGACGAAGCCGAAGGAAGTGGACCGGCCCCCACGGATGAAAAGAGGGACGACCCCGAGGCGACCACGCAAGGATGGACAATCAAGGATGGCCGAATTGTTCGAAAGAGAGGACTCCCAACACCAAGAAGCCCCATCACTGATGACAGGTCCCTGCATTCCTTTCCGGGACCCCTGACAGACTGGGTTGGCCCCCCTGGCAGGGAACCCCCAAATCCGATGTCGCCTTTGGATCCTAAGGCGCACATATTAAATGTCAAACCGACATATGGACGGGACCCCCTTCCCTTCAAGGGAGCCTCAGACGATATTGACCACTTCCTCTTAGATTGCGACCAATACTTCCAAGTCTTCGCCTCCTATTTCCTCCTTGACGTATACAAGGTCAACTACGCTACGACATACTTCAAGGACAAAGCAAAGGTTTGGTGGGTTTTGACAGCCCCCACCTTCTGGTCAACCACGCGACAACATCACCAACTCTCCTCATGGCCAGTACTAAAACAGATGATCCGTGACAAGTTCACGGATCCCACGGTCCGAGAAGTACACAAGGCGAGGATGAAGGAATACAAGATGGGCGACAAACTGGCGCCGGACTACTTCGATGAATTGGAGCGACTTGGAAAGTTGGCTGGAGTCCGAGAGGATGTCACCGATTCGGGACGAATGGTCGAATACATGAAGCTGGGAGTACCCCCCCACTACCTGAAGACCATTTCCGACCTCAGACATAGCGTGCCGATCAGCTATGACGAGTGGAAGTCACGGATCACCCTAATGTGGCAGGAGCGACAACGACAGAAGGCAGAAGCCACGAACCTGTGGGGACAGCACAGGTACCAGGGACAGGGCCTGAAGCCCTCCACCTCCTATGCAACGACGTCTGCCAGGCCCGGCAGCTCTGTCCCAACTTCCCACAACGACGGGAAGCGAACCGGTAAGGGCCCTAGTACTGGAAAGGGTAAGCAGATTGACGTCGATCGCCTCAAGAAGGAGGGGAAGTGTTTCAATTGTGGCAAACCAGGCCACATGGCACGAAATTGCCCGGAGAAGAAGAACAAACGCATGTGGGAGGACATTAGGGCACAGATTGCCGACTTGATGAGAGAAGATGAGAACCTCGAGTCCAGTAACGGGCCCGAAGAGGTAAAAGATGGGGCCGAGCAGTAGGCGATTCAACTGTCTCAGCCGAGGACAAGAGTACTAGGTCACAGCCTGCAGGACAGACTGACATTCCTCCCTCTTTAGTTTCTACCCCTATGTCTAAATTATGCATGCATTCGAATATACCCGACCTATTTACTCAGAAACCAGAATCGCCTAAGGAATCGACATCTAAAACTCAAGCGCCGATGAAAGGCCGAAGAAGGGTAGAGAACCCTAAAGGTACGTCCTTAATTTCCGTTCATCAAACTAAAAAAGAACAACAGACTCAATTGCCTTCGGGCCGAACAGGAGTAGCGAACCCCATAACATGGCTCAAACCCTTTGACACTGAATGGACTTGGCAGGCGATCAAAGATGCAAAAGACGAAATGACAGCCAAGGCCATACTCAAAAACTGGATACATCGAACCCGCATCGAAGAAGTAGTCGACGAATTGATTGAAGGAATGCAAAAAGCAGAGAGGTGCCAAGCACTTGAATGGCTTGACGAATTACATGGTCCATGAAAGTTCATTCGACGGACCAAATCTTCAGGACAGGATCTAGTGACAAATGCACAAATCGAGACTTTGACACCTCAAACTACCCATGCAGCCATTGCCCTAATCGACAGCGGCTGCATGGGAAGTTCTATCAATCAAGCTTTCGTCACCAAGCACCAACTACCCACACGGGCAACAGCAGCACCAATTCCTGTCTATAACGCAGATGGAACAAGAAACCAAGCCGGCTCGATCACCGAATATGTCGAGCTTAGACTCACTATCGGTGATCACTCAGAACGCATCGACTTGGCAGTAACTGATCTAGGAACCAGGGAGATATTCCTCGGCCATGATTGGTTGATCAGACACAATCCACTGATCAATTGGAAGACTGGACAAATCATCTTCACCCGATGTCGGTGTCGGAAAATCCCATTCGAACTACCGGATGAGGATCCTGAAGACCGATGGGATGAAGAAATGGAAGACGACGAGACCATTCTCGCCGTCGACCTACAAAGGGCCATTAACATCCAGGCAGCGCACCATGCTAATGACCTAGCAGCAAAAGCCAATGCCAAAAAAGGGGAAAAAACATTTGACGAAATGGTACCCGAATGGGCACGAGACTATCGGGATCTCTTCGATAAAGAAAGCTTCGATACGTTACCCAACACCAAGCCCTGGGACCATGCAATCGAATTAATTCCTAATGCCAACGCCAACCTAGACTGCAAATGTTATCCCCTCACCAACACCGAACAACAAGAACTAGATAAGTTCCTCGAAGAAAACTTAGCTAGTGGACGGATCCGACCATCAAAGTCGCCAATGGCGTCACCATTCTTCTTCATCAAAAAGAAGGATGGAACACTCCGACCTGTCTAAGATTATCGGAAGCTCAACGAGATAACAATTAAAAACCGTTATCCACTTCCTTTGATCTCCGAATTGATGGACAAACTCCGAGGAGCAAGATACTATACCAAATTGGACGTTCGATGGGGATACAACAACGTCCGTATCAAAGAAGGCGACGAGTGGAAGGCCACCTTCCGAACCAACTGCGGTTTGTTCGAACCGACGGTCATGTTTTTTGGATTAACAAACTCACCGGCCACGTTCCAATGGATGATGAATGACATCTTTAAAGATCTCATTGCCACTGGAAACGTCACAATCTATTTGGACGATATACTCATCATGTTCAAAACCAAGGAAGACCACAGACGTTTGGTACGCCAAGTATTATCCTTAATGAGGAAACATCGACTCTTCCTTAAGGCTGAAAAATGCGAATTTGAGGTACTAGAAACAGAATACCTCGGAGTCATTATCAGCGAAGGAAGCATCAGAATGGACCCAGTCAAAATAGCAGGAATCACCGAATGGCCGGAACCAACCAAAAAGAAGGAATTGCAATCATTCCTTGGCTTCACTAACTTCTATCGAAGATTCATTCGGGACTACAGCAGAATAGTCCGACCCATGACACAATTGACCGGAAATTCCCCATAGACCTGGGGAATTTCACAACAAGAGGCATTTAATGATCTTAAATGCCAATTAGCCGAAGACATCATTTTGGCCATACCGAGCCAAGATGGGAGGTTCCGTGTTGAAGCTGACTCCAGCGAAGGTGCAATTGGTGCCGTACTGTCCCAGGAACAAGAAGGCAAATGGCGACCAGTCGCATTCCTATCGAAAGCACTCACAGTAACGGAGTGCAATTACGAAATCTATGACAAGGAACTCCTCGCCATAATGCTGGCTCTTGCCGAGTGGTGGCACTATCTGATCGGAGCAGTGCAAACCTTCGAAATCTGGACAGATCACCAAAATCTCCGATATTTCCGACAACCTCAGAAGCTTAATCGCAGACAAGCCCGATGGGTAACAGAACTATCACAATATGAATACACGCTCTGCCACAAGGCTGGTACAGCAAACAAGAAGGCAGATCTCCTTAGCCACAGGGCGGACCATGACCAAGGAGGAGAGGACAACAAGGAAGTCGTTCTGTTATGACCAGAACACTTTAGGGCAATGATCATGCCTACAGAAGAAGAGATGCATGAACGCATCAAAAGTACCACCCGAAATCCACACAAGTGGGATCAACAGATTGCCCCATCGCTGAATCATGAACGAGGGCTAAAAAAGAAAGGGGGCCTGATCCGTTATGATGGACGAATCTACATCCCAAGGGATGAAAGACTCCGTGGTGATATCATTGCGACATGCCATGATCATGAGACGGCCGGACACCCAGAGATTGCAAAGACTAAAGAACTAATATTGAGGGAATACTGGTGGCCCAGAATGGATCATGATATCACCCGATATGTCAAGGCTTGCGAGGTTTGCCAATGAGGCAAAACTTCAACACGGCCAAAAGCCGCACCTCTGCATCCGAACGAGGTCCCCTCGTCACCATGGACCCACATCTCGGTAGACATGATAACCGGGCTTCCTGACAGTGATGGCTATGATGCAATCATCATGATCGTCGATCGCTTCTCAAAGGCAATCATTCCGATCGCCTGCGCTACTGAGTTGACATCCGAAGGGTGGGCAAAAATCCTACGAGACGAAGTATACGTGAAATATGGCATGCCCCAAGTTGTCATCTCTGACTGGGGACCACAATTCATATCAAAATTTCTGGATGACTTGTACCGGCTGCTAAACATCAAAAGAAATGCCTCAACGGCATATCATCCTCAGACGGATGGCCAAACGGAACGAGCCAACCAAGAAATTGAAAAATACTTACGCCTATTTGTCAACTACCAACAAGACGACTGGACAGAATGGCTCGCACTTGCCGCCTTCCAACATAACAACAGAATTCACTCTGCAACAGGCAAAACATCATTCTTTGTAAACTACGGGAGACACCCACCAGTTGCGCAACCTGGAAGGGCCCACACGACAACACCAGCTTCAACGGACTTTGCGATCACAATGGCAAAGATCCACAAAGAAACAAAGACGGCCTTGGATAAAGCGGCTGCAACAATGAAACGACAATATGACAAACACAAAGGCCCATCACGCAATTATGCCATCAGTGACAAAGTCTGGTTGGACACGACAAACCTACATCTACCACGACCAAAGAAAAAATTGACAGACAAAAAAACAGGCCCATTCAAAATCCTCGCAAAGGTTGGCACATCCGCATACAAGCTACTGCTACCAGCAACCTGGAAGGTCCATAATGTCTTCAATGAAGCATTATTGACCCCGTATATCACACCAGCCTTCCCAAACCAAGAATAACCACCACCACCACCACCACCACCTGAACTCATCGACGATGAAGAACATTATGAAATCGATGAAGTCCTAAATCATAAAACACGCCGAGTCAAAGCACAAGGTGGTGGAATGACAACAACGGTGGATTACTTGGTCAGCTGGAAAGGATACGGACCGGAATCAAACCAGTGGGTCAACGAAAAATATATGAATGCGGACGAAGCAATCCTCGACTATGAACACAGAATCAATGCGGTACACTATAAGCGTCGAGGACATACGCATATGGGACATACAACGAGAAGCAATGTCGCTGAGGTATGCGATGGATCTACAAGCAGCCTCCAAATCGAAAGTCACGACATAACGGATCCCACAAACGCTGTAACACCCTCACAGTTCGAGATCCTGCGATAGGAACACCGAACAACAAGGGGTCAATGTCTTTATGAATCTGCAAATACACGAACGGGTCCAGCAGATCGGCCATCTCCTGCAAAGGGCAGGAGTCACCCCTAACTTAACCATCGGGACAATGGTCTTAAGAAGGGGGTAATGTTACGATTTTTCCTATTTTTCTCCTATTTTCTTTCCTTTTTCTTTGAAAGAAACCCCTATCTTGGCTTAGTCAGGGCGCTTGGACCAGCGCTCGTGACCGTGGGAACGCTTAGCTCAGCCGCCCGAGTCGGTCATCCTGCTGTTACACTGCTGTGAGCAGTGAAGGGAGACAATACCCTTTTCAGTCTTCAAATGGCGGTGCATCACCACAGCTCCGCAGCAAGACAACAGCTCTTTGTGGAGAACTTGGCAATGGTGGGGGAAACCGCTCTACAGCAGACAATATCTTTTGTGAACAGTTATTTATAGCATGACAGCTAAACAGTATTTAAGTAGCTTAGTTCTCACTATAAAAACCCCAGTCTCGAACTAAAGTTTATCTTCACCAAACTACTCTCGAGCTCCCACTACTTGCGAAGCCTTGTCCCACACAGACAACATTGATATCTGGTGAACTCTGATTGTTTAACCCGAAGTGTGCGGTTCAATCGGTTTATCATCACGTGTTGATAGTCAC
>NW_025064997.1:0-7848 GCF_019112545.1 Guyanagaster necrorhizus
TGTCCCACACAGACAACATTGATATCTGGTGAACTCTGATTGTTTAACCCGAAGTGTGCGGTTCAATCGGTTTATCATCACGTGTTGATAGTCACGTGGGGTTTGAGTCTAACAATTAGTTTGAGACTCCTTGCTTCCTTTTCTCAAGCCTATTAGTGCTGAGAAACCGAATGCCCCTGGCTCTAAATCCATCCGACCCAAACTTTACACATGAGTTCTTCGAACTCCTTGCTTCTATCATCAGAACACTGATCAGTTTATTGGTGATCATACAGCTGTGCCGTGGACGCCAATCTATTACCGCTTGGGCCATCCGACATTATCAAGAATTCCAACGCATCCACACAATACTCCGAAATGTCACACCAGACCTCCCCCTCCACGACATCCCTGCCTCTGTCCGAAACTCCGTCCGACACCCCGAAGAAACAGAAGACGAGCCTGGGCGCTCGACTGAAAGGCGTTCTAGGGAAGAAGAGGAGCAGCAGTGGCACGAATATCCCCCAAGACCCCCGTCGGCAATCATCCGAGACCCTGGAAACCCTTAGGCTACAGGGTTTCGACGATCCCGACCTAACACCCCCATCCCCTCCCCCGAGCGCAGCATCACTGCGTCAAGAACAACCGTCGCCTAATCTGGAATTGGGCGCCGGGCTAGAGACTCCCTGGATGCCATTCGGATGGCTCCAGGCTACAGTAGAATCGACGAGCGAGAACACTGACATGCCTCGTCAACAAGAAGCAGCCAGAGAGGAACAAGGGTCAGTAGCTCCGACCCCTTCTTCGATGATACAAACAGGGACGAGGTCCGCTACTGGCAAGCAGCGTCAAGAGCTGCCAGTAGAATGGAACAGGACCGAAGAGGAATCCGACACGTACCAAGGAGTAGTCCAGTGGTACCAAACGCAATACGACCCACCCCACAGTCCCTTACCGACTTCCTCGATGCTCCCGACTTTCCGTTCCGGGAGCCAACCTCTCCCCCCGATGTCTCCGATCCCCAAACAAGGACAAGTCCCGGAGCCGTCGAGGCCGATGACTACTATTACAGGGAGCAGACACTCCTCGACGACGACCGCCCACTTTCATACGGGACAAACACCATCGCCGAAACTGACGATATCCCCATCAGGGGAGATCGGATACCGTCGGACTTCGGATCGATCGGGGGAGACGACGACCATATTGACCCCACCGGGGACCTCAAAAGGGTTCTCGACGGGCCAATTGCCTCCCTCTTCCTCCGTTCCCGTTTCTACCGAAACTTCTGCCGGTATCACCGAGCAGTGGCGCCGACAACAGAAGGAGAAGAGGAGCAGCCCGACAGGGAGCCTACTCCTTGACCCAGACCCGAGGACGCCGAGTCCAGCATTCAGCCTCAGCCTACCTGCCCTGGAAACCTTCGGCCCGCAAGGCAGTTCCCTCCTCGAGGGGACCACCGACAAGGGGGCCGACGGGGACGACGAGGAAGAGGAGGAGGACCGAGGGGGCCAAGTCATGGACCCCATCCTTGAATGGGGGAGCATCGTTGACATCGCCACGTGCCAAGAACAGGAAAGAAGGCAACAAGAGCGACGGGCGCGGGAGGAGGAATTCATCCGGCTATACCAAGAACAAGTAGCCGAGTTATGGAGGGATGATCTCTGGTTACGATCATCCCTGGGAAGAAGGTACACAGCTGCTGATCCTGTTGAGAAGGAGGAAATTTTACAGTATGCCATGACGGAGCGGGCTATTTTTAATTTCAATCAGCGGTTTTTACATTATCAGATGATGGCAATGCCGCCATACCGACCAAGGTTCGGAAAACGACAGGCACCAATGCCGTGGACGCCGAGTGTCATGCCGTCCCGAATAACATCCACAGCATCATCAATCCGAACGGCGACATCACGATATTCAGATGCCACATCTGCCATCCGAAGCACGGCATCTCAGCTGGCCCGATCCTATGGCCCACCACGGGTCTATCATCCAAACCCATGGACAGGCACAGGAAGTCGGCTACTCGGAGGGCAACCGCCGCCAGACGAAGCCGAAGGAAGTGGACCGGCCCCCACGGATGAAAAGAGGGACGACCCCGAGGCGACCACGCAAGGATGGACAATCAAGGATGGCCGAATTGTTCGAAAGAGAGGACTCCCAACACCAAGAAGCCCCATCACTGATGACAGGTCCCTGCATTCCTTTCCGGGACCCCTGACAGACTGGGTTGGCCCCCCTGGCAGGGAACCCCCAAATCCGATGTCGCCTTTGGATCCTAAGGCGCACATATTAAATGTCAAACCGACATATGGACGGGACCCCCTTCCCTTCAAGGGAGCCTCAGACGATATTGACCACTTCCTCTTAGATTGCGACCAATACTTCCAAGTCTTCGCCTCCTATTTCCTCCTTGACGTATACAAGGTCAACTACGCTACGACATACTTCAAGGACAAAGCAAAGGTTTGGTGGGTTTTGACAGCCCCCACCTTCTGGTCAACCACGCGACAACATCACCAACTCTCCTCATGGCCAGTACTAAAACAGATGATCCGTGACAAGTTCACGGATCCCACGGTCCGAGAAGTACACAAGGCGAGGATGAAGGAATACAAGATGGGCGACAAACTGGCGCCGGACTACTTCGATGAATTGGAGCGACTTGGAAAGTTGGCTGGAGTCCGAGAGGATGTCACCGATTCGGGACGAATGGTCGAATACATGAAGCTGGGAGTACCCCCCCACTACCTGAAGACCATTTCCGACCTCAGACATAGCGTGCCGATCAGCTATGACGAGTGGAAGTCACGGATCACCCTAATGTGGCAGGAGCGACAACGACAGAAGGCAGAAGCCACGAACCTGTGGGGACAGCACAGGTACCAGGGACAGGGCCTGAAGCCCTCCACCTCCTATGCAACGACGTCTGCCAGGCCCGGCAGCTCTGTCCCAACTTCCCACAACGACGGGAAGCGAACCGGTAAGGGCCCTAGTACTGGAAAGGGTAAGCAGATTGACGTCGATCGCCTCAAGAAGGAGGGGAAGTGTTTCAATTGTGGCAAACCAGGCCACATGGCACGAAATTGCCCGGAGAAGAAGAACAAACGCATGTGGGAGGACATTAGGGCACAGATTGCCGACTTGATGAGAGAAGATGAGAACCTCGAGTCCAGTAACGGGCCCGAAGAGGTAAAAGATGGGGCCGAGCAGTAGGCGATTCAACTGTCTCAGCCGAGGACAAGAGTACTAGGTCACAGCCTGCAGGACAGACTGACATTCCTCCCTCTTTAGTTTCTACCCCTATGTCTAAATTATGCATGCATTCGAATATACCCGACCTATTTACTCAGAAACCAGAATCGCCTAAGGAATCGACATCTAAAACTCAAGCGCCGATGAAAGGCCGAAGAAGGGTAGAGAACCCTAAAGGTACGTCCTTAATTTCCGTTCATCAAACTAAAAAAGAACAACAGACTCAATTGCCTTCGGGCCGAACAGGAGTAGCGAACCCCATAACATGGCTCAAACCCTTTGACACTGAATGGACTTGGCAGGCGATCAAAGATGCAAAAGACGAAATGACAGCCAAGGCCATACTCAAAAACTGGATACATCGAACCCGCATCGAAGAAGTAGTCGACGAATTGATTGAAGGAATGCAAAAAGCAGAGAGGTGCCAAGCACTTGAATGGCTTGACGAATTACATGGTCCATGAAAGTTCATTCGACGGACCAAATCTTCAGGACAGGATCTAGTGACAAATGCACAAATCGAGACTTTGACACCTCAAACTACCCATGCAGCCATTGCCCTAATCGACAGCGGCTGCATGGGAAGTTCTATCAATCAAGCTTTCGTCACCAAGCACCAACTACCCACACGGGCAACAGCAGCACCAATTCCTGTCTATAACGCAGATGGAACAAGAAACCAAGCCGGCTCGATCACCGAATATGTCGAGCTTAGACTCACTATCGGTGATCACTCAGAACGCATCGACTTGGCAGTAACTGATCTAGGAACCAGGGAGATATTCCTCGGCCATGATTGGTTGATCAGACACAATCCACTGATCAATTGGAAGACTGGACAAATCATCTTCACCCGATGTCGGTGTCGGAAAATCCCATTCGAACTACCGGATGAGGATCCTGAAGACCGATGGGATGAAGAAATGGAAGACGACGAGACCATTCTCGCCGTCGACCTACAAAGGGCCATTAACATCCAGGCAGCGCACCATGCTAATGACCTAGCAGCAAAAGCCAATGCCAAAAAAGGGGAAAAAACATTTGACGAAATGGTACCCGAATGGGCACGAGACTATCGGGATCTCTTCGATAAAGAAAGCTTCGATACGTTACCCAACACCAAGCCCTGGGACCATGCAATCGAATTAATTCCTAATGCCAACGCCAACCTAGACTGCAAATGTTATCCCCTCACCAACACCGAACAACAAGAACTAGATAAGTTCCTCGAAGAAAACTTAGCTAGTGGACGGATCCGACCATCAAAGTCGCCAATGGCGTCACCATTCTTCTTCATCAAAAAGAAGGATGGAACACTCCGACCTGTCTAAGATTATCGGAAGCTCAACGAGATAACAATTAAAAACCGTTATCCACTTCCTTTGATCTCCGAATTGATGGACAAACTCCGAGGAGCAAGATACTATACCAAATTGGACGTTCGATGGGGATACAACAACGTCCGTATCAAAGAAGGCGACGAGTGGAAGGCCACCTTCCGAACCAACTGCGGTTTGTTCGAACCGACGGTCATGTTTTTTGGATTAACAAACTCACCGGCCACGTTCCAATGGATGATGAATGACATCTTTAAAGATCTCATTGCCACTGGAAACGTCACAATCTATTTGGACGATATACTCATCATGTTCAAAACCAAGGAAGACCACAGACGTTTGGTACGCCAAGTATTATCCTTAATGAGGAAACATCGACTCTTCCTTAAGGCTGAAAAATGCGAATTTGAGGTACTAGAAACAGAATACCTCGGAGTCATTATCAGCGAAGGAAGCATCAGAATGGACCCAGTCAAAATAGCAGGAATCACCGAATGGCCGGAACCAACCAAAAAGAAGGAATTGCAATCATTCCTTGGCTTCACTAACTTCTATCGAAGATTCATTCGGGACTACAGCAGAATAGTCCGACCCATGACACAATTGACCGGAAATTCCCCATAGACCTGGGGAATTTCACAACAAGAGGCATTTAATGATCTTAAATGCCAATTAGCCGAAGACATCATTTTGGCCATACCGAGCCAAGATGGGAGGTTCCGTGTTGAAGCTGACTCCAGCGAAGGTGCAATTGGTGCCGTACTGTCCCAGGAACAAGAAGGCAAATGGCGACCAGTCGCATTCCTATCGAAAGCACTCACAGTAACGGAGTGCAATTACGAAATCTATGACAAGGAACTCCTCGCCATAATGCTGGCTCTTGCCGAGTGGTGGCACTATCTGATCGGAGCAGTGCAAACCTTCGAAATCTGGACAGATCACCAAAATCTCCGATATTTCCGACAACCTCAGAAGCTTAATCGCAGACAAGCCCGATGGGTAACAGAACTATCACAATATGAATACACGCTCTGCCACAAGGCTGGTACAGCAAACAAGAAGGCAGATCTCCTTAGCCACAGGGCGGACCATGACCAAGGAGGAGAGGACAACAAGGAAGTCGTTCTGTTATGACCAGAACACTTTAGGGCAATGATCATGCCTACAGAAGAAGAGATGCATGAACGCATCAAAAGTACCACCCGAAATCCACACAAGTGGGATCAACAGATTGCCCCATCGCTGAATCATGAACGAGGGCTAAAAAAGAAAGGGGGCCTGATCCGTTATGATGGACGAATCTACATCCCAAGGGATGAAAGACTCCGTGGTGATATCATTGCGACATGCCATGATCATGAGACGGCCGGACACCCAGAGATTGCAAAGACTAAAGAACTAATATTGAGGGAATACTGGTGGCCCAGAATGGATCATGATATCACCCGATATGTCAAGGCTTGCGAGGTTTGCCAATGAGGCAAAACTTCAACACGGCCAAAAGCCGCACCTCTGCATCCGAACGAGGTCCCCTCGTCACCATGGACCCACATCTCGGTAGACATGATAACCGGGCTTCCTGACAGTGATGGCTATGATGCAATCATCATGATCGTCGATCGCTTCTCAAAGGCAATCATTCCGATCGCCTGCGCTACTGAGTTGACATCCGAAGGGTGGGCAAAAATCCTACGAGACGAAGTATACGTGAAATATGGCATGCCCCAAGTTGTCATCTCTGACTGGGGACCACAATTCATATCAAAATTTCTGGATGACTTGTACCGGCTGCTAAACATCAAAAGAAATGCCTCAACGGCATATCATCCTCAGACGGATGGCCAAACGGAACGAGCCAACCAAGAAATTGAAAAATACTTACGCCTATTTGTCAACTACCAACAAGACGACTGGACAGAATGGCTCGCACTTGCCGCCTTCCAACATAACAACAGAATTCACTCTGCAACAGGCAAAACATCATTCTTTGTAAACTACGGGAGACACCCACCAGTTGCGCAACCTGGAAGGGCCCACACGACAACACCAGCTTCAACGGACTTTGCGATCACAATGGCAAAGATCCACAAAGAAACAAAGACGGCCTTGGATAAAGCGGCTGCAACAATGAAACGACAATATGACAAACACAAAGGCCCATCACGCAATTATGCCATCAGTGACAAAGTCTGGTTGGACACGACAAACCTACATCTACCACGACCAAAGAAAAAATTGACAGACAAAAAAACAGGCCCATTCAAAATCCTCGCAAAGGTTGGCACATCCGCATACAAGCTACTGCTACCAGCAACCTGGAAGGTCCATAATGTCTTCAATGAAGCATTATTGACCCCGTATATCACACCAGCCTTCCCAAACCAAGAATAACCACCACCACCACCACCACCACCTGAACTCATCGACGATGAAGAACATTATGAAATCGATGAAGTCCTAAATCATAAAACACGCCGAGTCAAAGCACAAGGTGGTGGAATGACAACAACGGTGGATTACTTGGTCAGCTGGAAAGGATACGGACCGGAATCAAACCAGTGGGTCAACGAAAAATATATGAATGCGGACGAAGCAATCCTCGACTATGAACACAGAATCAATGCGGTACACTATAAGCGTCGAGGACATACGCATATGGGACATACAACGAGAAGCAATGTCGCTGAGGTATGCGATGGATCTACAAGCAGCCTCCAAATCGAAAGTCACGACATAACGGATCCCACAAACGCTGTAACACCCTCACAGTTCGAGATCCTGCGATAGGAACACCGAACAACAAGGGGTCAATGTCTTTATGAATCTGCAAATACACGAACGGGTCCAGCAGATCGGCCATCTCCTGCAAAGGGCAGGAGTCACCCCTAACTTAACCATCGGGACAATGGTCTTAAGAAGGGGGTAATGTTACGATTTTTCCTATTTTTCTCCTATTTTCTTTCCTTTTTCTTTGAAAGAAACCCCTATCTTGGCTTAGTCAGGGCGCTTGGACCAGCGCTCGTGACCGTGGGAACGCTTAGCTCAGCCGCCCGAGTCGGTCATCCTGCTGTTACACTGCTGTGAGCAGTGAAGGGAGACAATACCCTTTTCAGTCTTCAAATGGCGGTGCATCACCACAGCTCCGCAGCAAGACAACAGCTCTTTGTGGAGAACTTGGCAATGGTGGGGGAAACCGCTCTACAGCAGACAATATCTTTTGTGAACAGTTATTTATAGCATGACAGCTAAACAGTATTTAAGTAGCTTAGTTCTC